>NC_142743.1:7095406-7290406 GCF_051943395.1 Hippocampus bargibanti | reverse complement strand
AGGCCATGAGCCGGGAGCCCAACATCCCGCCCTTTACGGAGGGGAGCCCGGACGCTGTGCGCGAATCCTGTTCCAGTGCTCAAGATTGTTCGACCAACATCCCTCCGTATACACCACCGACGCGGCTAAAGTGTCGTATGTCACCAGCCTGCTTATGGCCCGGGGGCCACTTGGCCGTTGGTCGTCTGGGAGTCTCTGCGCTTTGAGCCTCCTTCCCGGACTTTGTCGCCGGGTTGCGGCAGGTGTTCCACCACCCGATGAGTGGGCAGGAAGCAGAGGGCCAGCTATGGATCTACCACCAGGGTACCCGATCGTCTGCGGAATATTCCGCGTCCTGGCCTCCGCCAGCGGGTACGACGACCAAGCCCTGCGTTATCTCGGACCCACGCCTTTTGTTAATAAATCCTCTGCCAGGACCAACGTCTCTGCCACCTGCTTAGAGATCCTCCCCAACTATTAACGTTCCGACTCGTCAGCTGCCACTATCACCACCGGAACGTGACAATATAATAATAACCCACATGATAAGACCGAGGGGGGTGCTGGGTGGGGCTGAGAAGATGCACAGCCAATCCATGAGATATCTTACTGTCATTGGGTGACGTCACGTCAGCGCTGGGAAACAATCAAACTACAACCATGTACAAAACGTCTGAGTCATTCGGCATATTTTTATTTCATGAACGTTTTTTTTTCGTTGAAAAAAAAATTCGCGACGCACTGAAACCGTGATGAGTGAACCGCGGGGTAGCGAGGGATAACTGTACTTCATAAATTTATATGACAGAAGCTCACCTGCGCGCCATAAATATATAACTGGTTAGATTTCTTTCAGAAATCGTACATACAGATAAAAGGGTAAAAAAAAAGCACATTCATCTGTTCATTAATGTTTTTTTTATGTTGCACATTTCATTAGGGTCACGGATCTATGAGTTATAACAGTGTATTCAATATAGGGTATGGATTTTCCATCAATAAATTTGGACCCTACCATTCAACTGTTGTATTGCATATTGATTATATCTTTGTACCTTCTTCGGCGCACGCTCACTGTGGCAGAATTGCCCAAATTGTACGCCTGGACTGCAAACGTGGTTAACCCCTTCCTCGGCAGAAACGTGTATACACGTTAGCAGAAAGAAAACGTTTTTTTTTTCAGTCGTCGACAAGTATACTCGTCTAAGACCGTACCTTCAAAAACCAGCCTTCGTGAGCCATTCTGCGCGTGAAACGATAATTTTCGCGATAAGGTAGAGCTGTGGGATTTCAAAGACATTGTTATGAGACTTGCTCCGACAACCGTCGTCGTAACAGTGTTGTTTGCATCCACATTTGCATACATTTTTTGTAGCATTTTCAAGTGTCACACCCCAAATGTCTCGTTCAACGGATGACAGTGAATATGAAACTTCCCCCAGAAGCTTTAATACTTTTGATAGCTCTGCCAGTTCATAGTACAATGATTATTTTTCAACAAGTGAGGAGGCGGAGGGGCGTGAGCGGAGAGCTTAGAGCAGCGGTGTCAAACTAATTATTTTGTCCCGGGCCACATTGTAGTTATGGTTTCCTCTTGCGGTTCGATATGAATTTGGGGAAGCCATTAGAATGTTTCATCTCCTCTACTACTACTATTACAAACAGAACGCACAACAAAATAATGAAAATCTAGTTTTCAAATCTTAAGTCGAGAATAATGACTGTTATTGTGGTTTACATACGACAATTTCAAATTTTGGTTCAGACTTGAGCAAGCATCTTGGCACTTGACATGCTTGATTTGCTTTCGTGGGCCGAATAAAATGATGTGGCCGGCCAGATTTGGCCCCCGGGCCTTGACTTTGGGATCTCTGGCTTAGAGAATCCTCGAGTTGTCAGAGGAGCGTATTCTTTCACAAGAAATCCTGGAATAATGATTTACCCATCAGAACTGAGTCCATTTGAATTTTTCATTCATTTTATGGATAAAAGGATTATCAGAATCAGAATCAGATTATTGAGACTGTACTGATAGACATTGATCTCAAGTATGATGAAAGGAAAGGTGTATAAGACGGTGGTGAGACCAGTCACCATGTTTGGACTGGAGACAGTGTCACTGAACAAAAGACAGAAAGCAGAGCTGGAGGTAGCACATATGAAGATGTTGAGTGACAGGTTCGGATAGGATCGGGAATGAGTATATCAGAGGGACAACTCATATTAGAGGCTTTGGAGAGAAAGATGGCTGAATGAGATAGTTTGGACATGTCCAGAGGAGAGAGAGTGACTATATAGGAAGAAGGATGCTGAGCCTTGTACTGCCTGGCAGGAGACCGAAAGCAAGACCTAAGAGGAGGTTTATGGATGTTGTCAAAGAGGACATGAAAGCTGGTGTGAGAGAAGAGGATGCACAAAACTGTGTTAGATGGAGGACACTGATTCGCTGTGGCAACTTCTGAAGGGAAAAGCCAAAAGGAAAAGAAGAAGAAGACTGGTAGAGACGTATTGAGCTTCTGAACAAACTGGCCAGGATTTACAAACTGTTTTCATCACTGAGCATCAATGATACCATACAGAGGATACATTTTTTTAAAAAATAGTCTGAGAAAGAATTTTTTTCCCCCCCCCCCAAAAATGTTGGAGAAGGGGTTAAACGCGACGCAAGGGCAAAAGTTCACTCTCTGTCCAGTGTCAATGAACCAAATAAAACAAATCAGCCTCATGACCATCAAAAATGACAAAGATAAATGATAGATACAGGGAAAAACAGGGAAGATTTTACTTGCTAACTTATTGAAATGCAGCCCAGGAGCCAGATCTGGCCCCGTGCATCATTTTACATGGCCTGCGAAAGCAAATCAACATGGTTACCTTCCATGCCGATTGCTAAAATGTGTGCCAAAAATTTCAAGTTGTCAAATGTAAAAATCGGCGTGTTGAGCTATTGCAAGCATCTTCTTCTTTTACATTGTTACAGAAACTTGGAAAACAGCGTAATAAACTATTCTATTGGACATTTGATTTTGAAATCTATTAATTGTGTATGAACTATATGTATTAGTATGAGGATGATGCAACATTTATACATTTTTACAGTCATAATGGCCCTCTGAGGAAAACTGTGACGACAATGTGGCCCGCGACAAAAAAAAGAGTTTGACCCCCTTGCCTTAATGCATTGAGCACCCAAATCGTTGTGATTTACAGACCTTGAAGCAGAATTTTAAAAGTATAAGATGTTGTTAAATTAGTGGTTGAAGTGGGAAGCAAAAAAGACATTGTGAGCAGTAAAAAAAAAATAATAGCTAAAAGTAACAATTGGAGTTCCATTTAATGTAATGTTGTAAAAGTACTGTTTCTTGTGACCATACTTTCGCGAGTAATAGTACAATTATGGCTTGGTATTTGTCCCAAATGTTACATGAGTGAATGTAGCTGGAGATGTAGGGCGTTACTAGTTATCTCTAGACATAATAAATGGAAAACATGAACATCTATTTCCATTTCTATTGAGTATCTTCAGAGTAACCTTGTCCAAACCTCAGGGGCAAAATTACCCTTCCAGTAGCTTTGAGGGACTGCCAATGGAAGAAGATGCTTTTATTTGATGCAATTCAGAGAGGATGTGCAGAGAACTCATTCAGTCCCTCGAGGGGCCCTTCTGCCTTGCAGGGTCTTTTTTTTCTTCTATTGAATCTTAATACACAGCTGCTCTCCCAGGGTGATGGTCACTAACCACAGAGTGCTTCAGTTAGTCTACTATCTGTAGACTACCTGACAAAATACAATGCTATGTAAAATTACATTTTATCAAATTAAATGAGTTGGTTGCATTAAAACTTTTCACACCTCTCTCACTCTTCTGTGATCAAGCTTCAAATCTGAGCGCCGAATCCCTGTGTGGCATTTACGATTTATACCTTGAATTGAATTTTTGCTTCCTACGACAATTTGAAAAAGTCTGTTCAATTCATTGATTAGTACATGTCCGTAGATGTGAATCAGTTGTTTGTGTATGCTATGTGGAATTTGTCTGGCTGGGAACTACTTCTGGGCGGTCTGAAGTCTGACCCAAATTCAGATGCTCTCCAGCAATGTCACAGAACACTGGTAATGAATGAAAGTAAATATTTCCTCCCTAAATTTCAATACTTGACAGTGAATTAGATTGCGGGGTTAGTCTTTAATACATACAGCATGGCTGCCTTTCCAGCAGCTCCTGTGTTTTGCTTTTCTACTTTCATTTCTTTCATAACTTTGCTGCTGTGAAATGTAACTTTCTCCACTGCGAGACTAATAAAGGCAAATCCAATCCAAATCCAATCCAATACAACTCAAACCTATGATAAACGTAAAATTCTTAAATATTAGAGAGCCAGGCACAAATTTACAATACATTTGTCATTTTCTGTCTGGTCAGGAGTATAAGTGCCAGTAAAAACTTGATGAGTTTTATGGAAAAATTCAAGGTGTCAGAGTAGAGTCAAATATGCAAGACTCCAAGGAAAGTGGCGATAAAGAGTAGCCTTTGCCTCTTCAGAGCCTTAACATTGTACATGTGTGACACTCCTGTTGGTATATACTGTATTCATATAACATCTCATGCTTCCAGTCTGTAGAGACCAGAGGTGAGCATTCTGTCAGAAAAGTCTGTCAGTCTGTCACTGTTTCCATCAGTATTTCAGGCAGACCAAACAGAGCCCAGTCCATTCCTTGCCAAGGACAGTCAAACACAGACACTACACAAGCTGACACTCAGCCAAATAAAGAAATACATTGACATCGAGACAACTGACATACTTACTGCATAGAGATGAATGAAGTAAAAACTTTTTGGGACACATGTATTTGAAGTCTGTGGAATTAAAATGTATACAACACTGTTTTAGTTTTTGTTCTTGAGTTTGGCTGTGTGTTGGATGTGCAGCAACCAGGTGTGAAATAGTCCCAATTCAGTCCACTGAAACAGACTTGACCTGTCTGAAATACTTATGGCACCACACTGACGGACTGACGATGCCCATTCGGGTATATATGGTATGTGCTATTCAATTACTGCTCAAGCCCTTCTGGTTCGAATCAATCTGAATGAATTTCATTGTAATCTACTTACTGTACATGATCGTAGGACATTATTTTATAGTGTTCTACATAATTAACTCTGTGATTGACAGGCAACTGGTCTATCACCCAAAGTCAGTCCAAAATAAATTAAATAAATTATTTTCTGGAGGAAATCTTTCATCCAAGTGGAAATGAATATGCCATTCCAATCAGTCTAAAAACATGAATCCCACTTTCTCCTTGCTAACATTTAGTGGGAGACCGAGTGTGGAGAGAGTGTAATGAAGAAAATGCTGTTCCTCAAGGAAGTCCAGTACGAGTGGCAGGATGAGTGTTGTTGTGGGGAAGTCTAAATGTGCAGCCATTGGAAAATTATGGCAAAGTGCTTCATGGAACACATAATGCAGAGAGTATTACGCATATGTGTTTTAATTAGTAGAGATCATTATATGGCCATACCATAACAAAACTCAATGTCAGATCCATGTAAGAAATCCTGACAGGTGAGATAATAGCCAAAGGTGAGCCTTACTGTATTGACAAAGGTCTATCACTGATGAACACCCTGTGTAAAGGATGACAATCTAAATCAATCTAAAATAAAGACGATTTTTACCCATCAGTGTGATCATCACAAATAAGTCAGGTACCGATGGACCTCTGATCTTAATCAAGTTGTTTTTTTATGATGCTTGATGCCTGTAAAAAGTGTAATTCATGAAATGATGAGACTTTATTTCAGACGTATTTACTGGTCTGTAGTGCTATAAAAACCCTGTATGGCACAGTGTTCCTTTTAATCTCATTTTACTTATAGCCATGCATTAATCCATCTATCTATCCATCCATCCATCCATCCATCCATCCATCCATCCATCCATCCATCCATCCATCCATCCATCCATCCATCCATCACGTCATTCATCATCCATTTTCTGATGCCTGAGCCATACAAGGATCGAGGGCAGTGACGTGCGGTGAGGTTCATGGCTGGTGAGGCACTGACATCATCACAGTCAGATTTACAAACATGAACTCTACAGAGTAGCTTATTCACCATTTGATTGGCAACAGTTAATTAACGTGTTTTGTTTAAAATATCATGTCAGCATTCTTTATATAAACTGTAGCATAGAAAAAAAAGAATTAAGAAAACGTGATTATCCTGTTACCTTTACTTATAAATGAAGTCCATGTGCCGCTCCTTCTGAAGAAAGGCATCGATAACTTCTTTGTAGAAGCCTTCCTTGTCTTTCTTTAGTTTTAAAAGTCTCTCTATTTCTTTCAATTTAGATATGTAATCCTCCATTCTGAAAATAAGGCCAAGCAACACAAAAAAATAATTGGATGGTTGCACTTAACTTGCTAACTGTTTACTGTCGCTTGCTCTCATTAATTCTATTCTGCAGCCGAGGAGGCGCTAGAAGAATCTGTAATCACCAGTGCCCCCTATCATGAGGCAGGAGAACTGAGCGCTTCACCTATGCACACAGTTTTGATAAAAATAAAATAAAATAAACACTGTAGTACAGTGTTTATTATGTACAGTGACCATACATTATATACACCAGCTAAACTGTAGAAATTTAGTTCATATACTAAAAGTGTTTGAACACTTTAATCGCGATATGCAGAGGGACAGCAATGCGGTCTCACTGCAGAGCAAGCAGCCCAGTTAGCACAGTCATTGCGCAATCCATGGTGAGGCTCAGCCGGCTGCTTCCTCACCGCTCGTCTCTACTTAGTATTTGAACGGTAAATGTGAAAATTCCGTGATTTTGAAAAAAAAATCCAAAAATGGTGCAGTTAAATGGAAAAGAACTTTAAAGTACAAATCACTAAATGAATATAACTGTTTAATTTATTTTTCATTTGATATTTCCATGATGACAGGTGAGGCACCGCCTCACCTGCCTCCCCTGACTGCACGTCACTGATCGAGGGCATGCTGGAGCCTATATCAGCTGTCTTTGGGCAGTAGGCCGGGGACACCCTGAACCGGTTACCAGCCAATTGTAGAGCACACAGAGACAAACAACTGTGGTCCGTAGGGATGGGGGTATTTAGTTTTACAACATGCACGTAGCCTGCAGTAAAAAAATAGCATTTATTTCAACAGCTTCAAGTCATGAGTGTTGTGTTTTGGAAGTAGTGTTTACTATCAAAGTGCAGCAAGTACAGAAGGTAAAAACAGCTTTTACCTCATCATCACTTCAGTTCACAGTGATGAGCAAGCTCTCTGCTGGGCACGTGCTTCTCATTCCCTTCTCATCTCTTTTTTTTAATTCAAATGGCATGCAAACATACAAAGTAATAGAAACAAACAAAACACAACAAAAGTAAACAAAACCATTGGTTTTGAATAGCTCCTGGAGCTTCTAGAAGTAAATCAGAGGTGTCTCAGCAAATATTTCTGCATACTTAATATTTTGTAAATACAGTAAAGTCTCGTTATATCGATATCGGTTATATCGATAGTACCGCTTATTACGATACTATTTTCATTTCCCTTGCACATTTCTAGTCTTTTTATGTATCATTAGTACCGTTTCGTACGATACCGGTTATTACGATAATCCGGTTATTACGGTGCTCCTTTTCATCCCCCGCCGGCCATTTTTGTTGTTTATATCGATATATCCGTCGCGCCATTGGTCAACTTGGTCACGTGTCTTGTTACGTGAGCCGCCAACGGTCGCGCCATTGGTCGACTTGGTCACATGAGCCGCCATCGGTCGCGCTATTGGTCGACTTGGCCGTGTGACTTTGTCACGTGACACGCCATCGGTCGCGCCATTGGTCAACTTGGTCACGTGTCTTGGTTACGTGTCACGCCATCAGTCGCGCCATTGGTCGACTTGGTCAGGTGACTTGGTTACGTGCCCAGCACCCGTGTAGCAGAGCCATTTTCATTTTCAGACGCTAGCTCGTGTGTAGCAGACGAGATTGAAGTGTTTGTGTTAAAAGGTAAAAATGGGAAGCAGAAGAAGATTGATGACTTTTTTAAATTGTATACATAATACAGTAAGATGTAAGCGTTGCAGTTTCCCTGTTGTGTTGTGTACATGCCCACTGTACTGTATATGAATGCAATCGTTTTTTGCAACAATGTTTCTTGTTTAGTCTGCTGAAGCGCGATGATTTTGAAAATTATTAACATTCCATACTGTGTATTAAAGGACAGCCGATGTCACTTTTTATTCAAATGCAAATAAAAATGACTTCACACCAAGACGTCTTGCATTGCTTGTGAATCCAAACAATGGTTTCAGATTCGGATAATATGCTTTCTTGTTACACATCCAGTTATGAATATGTTTCAAATACACTGTAGTTCTGAAGATTAAAGCATACATGTTTACAATCATTAAAGAATTATATGTGCCATTTTGAGGCAACATTGGGGGAACATCTCTCACCCAAAAAAAAGGGGGCTAATGCCCAGCTCCATTTCTTATATGGCGCTTGGCTGCCCTCTTTTGGCGGCTTTTGTTTAATGCAGTTCGCCGCAGGATCGGATATATCGATAGTGCCGGTTATATCGATATAACGAGACTTTACTGTAGTTGGCAACATACATTAGGTGACATAATCGCATAAACGCGTAAGAGACAGTAATGTACATTAGCTGACATAATCGCGTAAGAGACAGTACCTGATCACACAGGAAATAAGAGTTCCTGACAGATAATCATTACACAAAAAGAAAAAAGAGGAGAGAAGAAAAAATAGAAGAGAGAGAAAGAGCGGGGGGGGGGGTGCCAGGGGTTTTAACATTTCATTGAGTCTGCACAACATAGTGAGATTGACAAAAAAAAAGGGGGGGGGGAACACCAGATGAATCGGCAAGCACATCATCCTATGCCATATGTCATCAACAAATCATGTGTTTTGATAGCGTTTGGGTCGGCAGATGGTTGAATTGTTTTTTGATATAGTTTCATTTCATTTTGAAATATTACAAATAGGGGTTTCCTCCCACTAAATTTAGATGTATGAATATGATGTTTGGCAAGAAAAACTAATAAATTAACAATACAATATTTATCGTTGGTCTTGTTGGAATATCCAAACAGCATGTTTTTGTAATGAAATATGAACGGAGAAGTGATTTTACATTGAACATATTTGACAAAGTGTTTCCAGAAGCGAGTACAGTAAGACCTCAACTTACAAATACCTTAACTTTTTTCGTCTTACAAACGTCAAATTCATGAAAATTAAACCTTATAATAAGCACTATTTTCATAATACACACCCACCACGGCTGGCAGAGTGATCTTCGGCGGAAGCACACTACCGAACAGCACCAGAGGTTAAGTTACCAACAGTCCTTATGGAATACGTCTGTGTAAGCTCTCAGTCGTACAGGAGTGGTCTACCGATGAGAAGGTTTCTTCAGCCGTCGTCTGTACAAAATTTGAAGGTTTCGAACGTTTCGCCTCCTATCCAAGAGGCGTCGTCAGCGAGTGCTTATGGAAGGTGACTCTCCTTCCATAAGCCATCAACGACCATCAAAAAGGTAAATAAAACTTTATTTTACAGCACAGTTCAGTGTATTTCTTTCATTACAATACAATAGCACATTTATTATACATAGAATAAGGTATGTTGTGTGTAGTTTTAAGGCTTATTTAGTTGAAAAGTATATTTTATGGAAACCCGGGAACGGATTATTCACATTTTAATGGTTTCCTATGGGAAATTGTTTTTGAGATAAACACTTTTCGCCTTACACACTCTCTCTGGGAACCAATTAAGTTCGTAAGTTGAGGTCTCACTGTAGTTTCGGTACAAGCCCAGAAGCGGTGAGTTTCAGTTTCAGGCTCAGCTTCACAAAATGTACAACAGATATCCTGTAAGGACCGTATCTTATGTTTAACAGGATAGAAACTGTGAAAAAGTTTGTAGGTTATTTCTCTTCGTTTGTTTGTGATGAAAAATTCATATGGGAGGGTCCAAACCTTTTCCCATGGGATATTTGGGACATACGTTCTCCAGTGATGAACAATGTAGGGAACCGTCACAAAAGATTTTTGAAACAAACGTCGAATTGCACGGTTCCGATTTCGAGCAATTGATGAGAAACAGAGTTTCCCCAGGGCAGTTTCTGTCACTGGAATTGGCGGTGGTCTGTCGGGAGTGGCGAAGTGACCCTTGAACAGGCTTATGATACCACTTGGGATGGCATCCATAACGATGGCAAAGTCCTTCGGGGTCACAGGGATTTGATGCCTATTGAAAAACTCAGCATAGTTCATTAAATCATTGTTGGTGTTAAAAAGTTGCTTTACTTAAATGATATCCAAGTCAATCCATCTCGACAAAAACAGTGATTTGTTTTTGTACAAAATATGACAGTTATTCCAGATCATACATGAATGTGGAGAGAAAGAATGGTTATACATTAGGCACCAGGCTAATAAAACTTGTTTATGGAATTTTGATAGGTTAACAGGCAATTTTTCAACCTTATAATTACATTTCAGCAAGAAAGACAGACCACCAAGTCGGGAAAACATCGATTTTGGAATGAAATTCCAGATTGCATCAGGGCTACACAGATAATTACGCAGCTAGTTAATCTTAAAGGTATAGTTTAGAGAAGTAAAGTCCAAAAAAATTTAGGCCTCCCTCCTTTAACGTTCTGGATATGACAGAGTTTCTTATATAATGAGTTTTATTTTTCCATACAAAGTTATACATTATTTTGTATATTGTCTTACATGTACTTGGATCCACATTGTGATATCATGAGAGGCTAGCTCTCAGCGGGACAGGACAAGAAGTGCAATGGACGACAGGTTTGGATACAAACAAAAGGTTTTAATCAAGGGTTCCAGGGGGAATTCACAAGCAACAAAGGTTTGAATAGTGTCTCTTCCAATACTTATCAAAATAAAGTCTCTTCTGATGCTTAAATCCAAATAAAGTCTCTTCTGAGGTAAAACTGAAGACGGAGTTCTTTTCCAAGAGTCTCTAGGCCTCACCCCTCTTGACGTCCTCCTCATGTAGCCTAGCCACCTTAGCTAGGTTCAAATCCAGTGTCCAGTCGTGTGGTCCCAACTGGCAATGAGTTCCACGCAGCAATCAACTTCTTCACAGAGCACAGCAATCGAGCTTGTCTTTCCCCAAGCTCCACACTCAGAGGCTCTCTGCCTTAAGAGCCTTGCTTGCCAATTAAGCCCTGATCCGCTGCAGGTGTGTGGTTTTAATTGCTGCCTTCCACCAGATGGGGCCAAGACTCTCTCTGGGTGGAGCCATCTTAGGGGGATGTATTTGCCCTCCAGGACACAGCCTCTCGTGACATCACAACATTTAAAGCCATTGTAGGAGATACAAACCGAGAGATTCCCTCACTTTTTGCTAGCAGTATTCTTCCGTTCAATGATAGATCCCTTTGTAACCAGTGATTAAAGCGCTTTTTGGTTTTATCAATTATTGGATCGAGGTTCAGATGACAACGCTCTTCGTCTTCTTTGGCAATGCCAACACCTATGTACGTCACTTGATTTTTTTACAGGTATGTTGTATAGCATAGACTCATTACATGATTTCACAGCGAACAACTCACATTTATTTATATTATGCGTGAGACCTGACACTTTGGAAAACTCTTTAACCAGAGCTATGGCCTTTGGAATTTGCTCAGAATTTTTCAGGAAGAGTGTGGTGTCATCTGCCACCTGGCTAATCACAACCTGCCTGCCCGCTACTTCAATGCTTTGGACCTCGCTTTCAGTGACCAACAGTGATAAGATTTGTGCTGAAAGTAAGAATAAATAGGGAGAAATAGGACAACCTTGACGGATTGTATCTTTGTATTGCTATTGGTTGGGCGACTGACGTCAGTGAAGCTCCCTCACTCCAGTTACGTCTGTGACGCATGTGTGGAGAGAAGGTACTTCAGTCAAACCTTTTAATTTCATGTTTAATTTAAATATATGCATATATTTTACTTGAACACATAATTGTATTTATCTCAAATGAAAACTAAAATAAAACGATTTTGCAATAGAGGGAAAACTCAGCTCTTGCCATCCATCCTTCTTTAATGATTGAACAATGATCATTATATTTATTTAGATTCATATATCATGGCTTTATAGTTTCCTTCATCATGTTTGAACAGTGTACATTTGGGCTTCAGGGGTTTCTGCCCAACCATCACATTTGAAACTAAAACAACCGCTACTTATTCCTGAAAGAAGAAAAATATATCACTCTGCGAGTGAACTTTTCTGCATTTCCCACCACACTGTTACAAAATACAGTAGTGGGAATAATTTACACCCCCCCCCCCCACACACACACACATACATTGAGTACCATAATCAATGACTGTACAGCTTGGTTGGCCTTGGCCAGAGCGAAAGTGTGGCGTCACACGTGTGTATGATTTTGAAGTGCGCTTTTCAACCCTTTCATGTCTTTCAATTCCTTGATCTCCTTGATGTGCGTCTCACCCTGACGCATAGCACATGCTTGAAAATGGTATAAAAGGAGCTGTCGCGGGACAGAGAGATTGGGCGAACCACGGGGCAGAATCATCTCAGACTCATCTCGGACTCACGCCGGGCGTCGGACGGACATCACGGCACGACTTGCTCGACTCCACGCCACGATCAAGCTCTGCGCGTCACCTGCCTGGGAGATCTGACAACGAACCTATACTTACAAATAAAGAGAAACATCAAACTCTTTAAAAGAACCGCTTTGAGGCCAAAACGTAGATACAGTAAAGTCTTCTCAGTGCAGAGGTCATGAGCTCAAGACCCAGTCCGGCACCGTGTGGACTTTGCATGTTCTCTCCAGGCCCGCGTGGGTTTTCGCCGGGTCCTCCGGTTTCCTCCCGCATTCCAAAAAACATGCATGGCACTCTAAATTGTCCATCAGTGTGAGTGTGAGTGTAACTGGTTGTTTGTGTATGTGTGCCCTTTGATTGGCTAGCAATCAATTCAGGATGGGATCGGCTCCAGCACCTCCCGCGACCCTAATAAGGATTAAGCAGTCTGGAAAATGGATGGATGAAATACTATTATAATTATATACAGTCCAGTATATTATACCATTATATTTAATGGTAATAAGTTCGAGATTTGACACTGTACAGAACAAGCTTACTTGAGTCCTGCACTCCATTGAATAGTTGAATCATTTTTATCAAAAAAAAAAAAATATTGGTTACAGTTTGCAGTGATGTTCATCAACATGTTCGACATTTTACTACATGAAACAGGAATGTTTTTTCAATGTTGTTTCCAGCAAGTTTAGTGCCAAGTGGACAAAGCATACAGTATATGCACTCCCTACAACCTTTCTTCCTTTCTCCGGCGATTCTCAGTCAATCTTTCTGCATTATATTCTCCACCACGAGATCAAATGCTGGATAAATAAGCATGCCGCGTTCTGCCAGCGTGTGAAATGGCTCGTATCTGTCTTTGCCATTAGACAGTGGGTTCTATTATGAAGCTTTGCATTATTCAGCAGGCCTGAGAGACTGATCGTTCCGGATTTGAGTCCTTTTCCATCCCGCCCCTGGTGTCCCACTCAGTATGCTTCCCGGCAAATGTATGGAACTGAGCATGGATGTGGACTTGAAGAACCTATCGATAACGGTCTATGACAGACATGGGCATCCTTCGGCCCGCGGGCTTTTTAATCCGGCCCGCCGAAGTTGCCCAAATTATAATAAAAACAGTGTCTGAAACTCATGACAAAAAGTTAGCGGGACAACAGGGCAGATAACTGAAAAGTTGCCTGCCCCATTCATTACAACTTGAAACACAATGAGACAACTAATCACATTAAAAAAAAACATTGTCACGAAGTACAATGCTTTTTTTAAATGAAGAATGTACCTACTATAAATGCTACCTTGCTTAATTTACGGTAAATGTGTATGGCTGTAGATTTTGCTGCAGTAGTCGCTTTTCATTGTGGTGCACAATGCAATGTTTGCATTGCTTCCTAGGAGCCACGAAGCCCCTTTCATAAGTCTCAAGTACACTTTACAGTCACGGTTTAATGTAAATTTACGTTTTGTAGCGTCACATATGTTGTTAGCTTCCTTAGAATCTTTCTTCTGGGCTGATGTTCTGTGCATCTATTTTGGAAAATGATATGCAAATGCATGACTTTATAACGCTTGCGAAAGTCCGGAAGAAAGAAGCAGGATTCTGATTGGCTGCCGTGCCGAGTATGCAAATTTCAACTGCAAGTAGCCTATGTCCGTGTGCTCGGCGACCGTACACATGTACTGTTTGCACGTGACGGCGAGGGCGTCCGTGGAGAGTTTGTAGAGCGCGCGGTCAGGACAATCCATCCATGATTTGGCGGAATTTAACACAAGTAGGTATTATTGAGCTTGAATATTTCGTTGTGTAATAATATGTTTTGAATGTTGAAAGTAATTCCATTTTTCAATAAATGTTGATTTCTTTAACTTTGCCCCTTCAATGAAAACTTATTAAAAACAGACGCAATCTTGATGAATCACAGTGCATATGTTATTTTAATCTATTTCCATTTCCTCCTCCAAGTATCTGCGAAATAGTATGTAAACGCCATATTCCTTGAGACAAATTTATTAACTGATCAGGGATATTTTTCATATTTGAAATACAATTAATACATTGGGTTGTAGTGTTCTTTCTGTGCTATGAGGTTTGCACACACTGCATTTAAAGCACAGCCGGCACCATTTTTTTTTTGTTTCCCACTGACATCAGAAAAACGTTTTATAGCATCTAAAATACCCAAATCAGGCAGGCTGATATTTTTTAGTTAAATGAAAAACACCAATAAAAATGACTTCAAAATGAATCCGGAAATGGCCAGTTTCAGAAGGTCCCACCCCCTTGTTCATGACGTCACACCAAGACGTCTTGCCTTGCACGAGAATCAAAACAATGGCTTCAGATTCGGAGAAGATGCTTTCTTGTTTTTCATCCAGTTATGAATATGATTCAAATAGTTCTGAAAAGGAAAGCATAAATGTTTGCAATTGATTAAAGGTGTCCTCCAATATCAATTCGAGCCGTCAATGACAGAAATATAGCACCCAGAAAATGCAGAAGATTGCGCCAAGCTCTGTTGGAAATGGGCTGATTTGTCAGCTGGGAATTTTTGTCAGCGAATATCAAATAGTTGTCTTGGTGCAACACATAAGGATTCACTATCGCGTTATTTATGTGTTTTCCTTCTAATTTCGCCATCAACACGGATCAACACGAAGTTTTCAGACTAAACAAAGTACCACAAAATGCTTTGTGTGTCGCTTTCTTGGTCAGGGGCGGTCCAAACGTGACGTCACATGGGGATCGTCATCGACTCGAAAACAAGACTTCATGAATATTCAGCGCAAGTCTTAAAACTTAAACTATAGCTATATGCTGTGGAATCTTTGTAAAATACTCTCAGTCGAAGTCATTTGAAGTGATTTTACAAATTATGGACATAACTTGTCCGAGGCGTCGGTTGTCCTTTAATGCTTTAGGTTTAGTATTTCCGGCCCAAACACCAAATGCTCCTGGCCCGGCCCTCTGTCAAATTTTAGAACCCAATGCGGCCTGCAAGTCAAAAAGTTTGCCCACCCCTGGTCTATGAGCACCAAGGATGATTAGGTCTGTTATATATTGCAGTCTGAAAATATTTTCCTCCAGTGTTAGAGCTGGCTGACACATGCAAGGAAGGAAGCCTGGAAAATGTGACAGACCATATGGTGCTGTGAGACCTTTTTAAGGTGTGACATCTTGTGGATCGCATGGCAAACTACACTTGTTTGATAGTAAACCACACTGGCATTGTGATTAAAAACCTGCAAACTCTGCTCCTTGTTGGCAAATCAAATACAACAAAAAGGTGCTTGTAGATATGGAGCAAGGTTATGAGAGCCAATGACACGTATTCTGCTCAGGTCAGGAGATTGTCGTACATGTTTTTCTTCGAGCAATTAACCTTCCATCCACTATTTGTTTCATATGCCACTGCTTGCCTGAGGCTCGGCATTTTGCTGATTACAACACACTGGATCAATAATTAAACAAATTAAAGTGGACTTATGGGTCAATTTTCCAACCACCTTCGGTCGATGGCCGTGGAGTCGTCATGCCTAAGTCTAAAAACTTCCTGCAACTTAAGTGAATTACAAATGTCTCACCAGAACATTTGTCTCCCAATTCTGTTTGTGACCATAGTTTTACACAGCACAGCGATGCAACTGAGACATAAAATCGTTGAGTCTGAGTCGTTGAGCTCATTTGGCAGGAGAATGCATTGTAACGTAAAGAGCACATTTCACATTTTTTTCTACTCTGAATTCTTCTCGTGTAACATTTGTTTTTGCGTACTGATGGAAAATTAATGTGTTATGTCGTGTTGCTTTTTATTTTCATTAAAACATACTAGTAAGCTCTTATCTTCAATGAGTCGTTTTTGTAGATGATTTTTACTGCTTACAACAAGTTTATCCAGACTGTTAGATATTTTGTCGACAATGAGTAGGGTTACACAAAGGGCTATCAAAGAAAGAAAAAAAAACTTCAAACACAACACTTTGGTCTCAACCTTCATTATTATTTGGACAATCACTGAATGGAAAATGCAAGGAAAGCATATCAGTCCGCTGTTTTTAATCATTACCAAGCAAATTTCCTTCTGGGAGATCCCACGGATTGCTGGTGTGACTGTAACATGAGAAGTCGGTCATTATTAAAATACTGTGCAGCAAATTATACAATGTGTGTTTTTTTAATTGGGGGAGGGGTGGAGTGTTCCCTCAAGCTCCTTTAAGAGGGCGCATTCATTGTTTTACCTTAGAAGCCGACATTTTCCATGATAGTCTTATTTTTAGTAATTTCCCTGTATAGTACTGTCGAATTTTGATTTGAAACTATGATGGGTGCCTACTGGTATAATCTGTGTTCATTATTTGGATGGGATTTTTATATATTTATTTTTTGCTCATTCATTTCTTTGCTTTCACGACTGTGTCCACGCACGAGTCTGGAAGCTTCTGTTTGGCATTGATCAAACGCGTGGGCGACTGTTGCGCGCTTCGTGCACGACCTTAAAGAATGGGTCGGACTCCGAGTGCCTCCTCTCGGAGCTGCGACGAATGGGGACGTGCGCCATGCACGCTATATAGCGCCCTCTTATATATATAAGAGGGCGCAGATCGCTGCGGCTGCAAGATTCAGCGAACAGCTCCGCGGTGCTGAACATCGAGAGCAGCGCGAATGGAAGGAAACATGGACCAACTGCCGTGGAAAGTTGTTCTCCTTTGTTGCCTGGCCACCGCGGAGAGCTCCACGCAAGACTTAGGACAGAGGAAGTTTATTTGCACGTCGGTGCCCAAGGATATGGACTTGTGTGCGGCCACTATGCAGAACAGCGGGCCGGCGGAGGACCTGAAGACGACCGTGATGCAACTACGAGAAACCGTGCTGCAGCAAAAAGAGACCATTATGAACCAGAAGGAAACCATCAGGGAACTAACGTCCAAGTTGAGTCGCTGCGAGAGTCAGAGTTTCCCTGCCGCGGCGGGACCCGGAGGGAGGCGGCCGGGAGCCAAGAATACCATGGGGGATATTTCACGGGGGACCGCAGAGACACTGGCCCAGCTGGGACACACTTTACAGACTCTCAAACAGAGACTGGAGAACCTCGAGGTAGGCAAGTTCAAGTACAGCCAAGTTCTCTGGGTCCTCTGTATGAAACCAAGCCACATGTCACACACAGCGCATCTTTGAAGGAGCATGGACCGAACACTTGCGTGTCAATTCGTTAGGAGACAACCGTACAGTAGAATGATGCAACAGACTGTATCATACATACAGTTTCGAAAACAATCTCGATCGTAATCTCAGAAAGTGATGGATAGATGGATAGATGGGTAGATGGATAGATGGGTAGATGGGTAGATGGATAGATAGATAGATAGATAGATAGATAGATAGATAGATAGATAGATAGATAGATAGATAGATAGATAGATAGATAGATAGATAGATAGATAGATAGATAGATAGATAGATAGATAGATAGATAGATAGATAGATAGATAGATAGATAGATAGATAGATAGATAGATGGGCGGGCAGGGAGAGAGAGAGAGAGAGAGAGAGAGAGAGAGAGAGAGAGAGAGAGAGAGAGAGAGAGAGAGAGAGAGAGAGAGAGAGAGAGAGAGAGAGAGAGAGAGACATTGTTACATCACATGAGGGAATTATATTATCATTATTTTGGCTATAGCATGAAGAGAGAATTATCCAGCAGAGCAAAAACAATCTAAAAGAGCACTGCTGACAAGCAAATAGGATAGCTAATCGAAGTAATTAGCTATTGCACCTTATAGGACGGTGAGCGACGTGAGCGTGTCTGAATCGCATTTGCTGTTGTGTCCGTGGGCAATGCATCACAACTCTCTGGAAAGGTCGCTTTCAATGTTATTCGTTGCCGCTGGATGAAAACAAAACTAACTTGATGTTGAAATAACACCCCGCCTTGATCAAACGCATTTATATTAAAAGCGAATACAGTTTGGATATGATTGAGATTTTGTGCAAGTGTAGTCGACCTTCTAAAGTAGCTGACACAATGAGTGCGCACACAGGAAACATGTGATTAGTGATTAGTTATTCCCAGCAATTTAACATTTGTTAAGACATAAACGCCAAGGCAGATATTTTAAAAGTATCCACCCACAATTAGTCCATAGCAATCGGCTCTTGACGCATGCCTTTCCCCTTCCGTACGCAACAGCAATACAGCCGAGGGAATAACACCGTGCAGGCGAACAGTCTGAAGGATCTGATTCAAAACAAGATAGATGACATGGAGAAGCAGGTTCTGTCTCGGGTCAACACGTTAGAGGAAGCCAAAAGTGGTTCCAGGAATGACAGCGAGCAAAGGAACCGAGTGGAGTCCACGCTCACTTCTCTGCACCACCGCATCACAGACCTGGAGAAAGGTGGGTACATTGGATCTGCCTCATTGAGGTGGGTATAATTAAAGTCGATTTATTGCCCAAGATCGAGAACATCATACCCCCGAAGCCCGATACGATAAGTTCATGAACTCCCATGGACTCAATTTTTTTCTCTCTTATTACCGCTGCTGCGGCATCCGCCGCCTCGCGCGCACACTCCAAGAAGAAAGCTGCATTGCTTTGCATATTTTAAGATGAGTTTTCCTTTGAGCCTTTTGCTGCTTTGCAGACAAGCGCAGACATTGTTACAGAGGGACTTACAAAAGAAGAGGAACAAAAGGGGAAAAAGAAGACAAAATAGAAGCCTGAAGTGATCCAAAGTAAATTTCTGTTGCGAGAAGATAATTGATGATTGGTGCGTCTCCCATGAGCGACTTGTAGCATTTATGGGTCTTTTTCAACTCTCCTTGTGAGTTTGAGAGTGTATTTGTATGCCTTCTTGTGGGGAATTTACATGTTTACCTTTTTGTGCGTGTAATACAACTTCCTCTCACATTTCGAAAAACACACAAGACTTGATATTATCATAGATGTTAATGTGAATTTAAATGGTTGTGTGTATCAATCTGGCCGGTGACTGGCTCGAGACTTGTCCAATGCATATGTTGCCCAAAATCAGCTCGGGAAGTCTCCAGAACAAGAGTGTTAAACTCATTTTTTTCCCGCGGGTCACATTGTAGTTACGGTTTCCTCCCGGGGGCCATTATGAATTTGGAGAAGACATTAGAACAGGGGTCGGGCACCTTTTTGACTAAGAGACCCATAGAAGCAAAATATTTAGAAATATTTTTCAGTGAGAGCCCCCCCACACACTCACACATAATGTGAATGGTTTTCCGTTCCTCGTGATTGATAAAAAATCCAGTCAAACTATTGGAATGAAAGTTAACTTGCCGGGTCCATATGCGAAGTTACTGATAGCTAGCCTGCACATGGCTCATTAGCTTCCACACTTGCTTTCTGCTGTCTCTCGCAGAAGTATATTGATGCAAACGTAAAATTCGACTGTTTCATCAATTATATTGCCTCATTACAAATTAGAATCACAGCAGAACCTGTTCTCTCCACAAAGGCAAATGCTTCGTTCCATTCAAACTGAAGTATGTAATATTAAATGTAAAATTTTGTCAATAATATGTCGTTACAATGTAATATGTCGTTAAAATGTAAAATTTTATTAACTTTGTGCTAATGAACAAGTGGGCTTAATCAAACGGGGTGTTTACCTGTTTCGACAGCAATTGCAACATATGTCAATATCATCCACTCAAAATTGATCTTTCAGCCCACTGCCGCCTAAATAGGAAATGAGCATCCAAAAAGCGTGAATATTTTGATTTATCTGCGAGCCAGTTGCAACCATTAAAAGAGCCATATATGGTTCAAGAGCCATAGTTTCCCGACCCCCGCATTTGAATGTTTACTCCCCCCCATATATTACATGCAGAGTGCACAACAAATTGATCAATAACTAGTTTTCAAATTTGCAGTTAAAAAAAAAAAGAATGTTATTGTGCTTTACATGGGACAATTTGAAATTTTGGTACAGACCTTAGCAAGCATTCTACGATCTCAGAAGTTTGATTCGCTTTCGCGGCCTGAATAAAATGATGTGGCAGGCCAGATTTGGACCCCAGGCCTTGACTTTGACACCTGTGCTCCAGAACAACCATGATCGGCAAAAAGGCACATGGTTTGGAAACGGATGTAGGGATCAATGTGTCATGAGTACATTAAAGGAAATGGATATCTAAAAATGGGAAACATACTTATTTGGTATTACAAATAGCATGACAGAAAATCTATCTTCCATTTGTCACTCTTCAGTTGTGCTCGTATAAATTCCATTCACATCTTCATTGTTGGCTGACGCGCACAACAGACATGAGCATAAATTTTGATGAATGTTGCTCTACCTCTTCCTAATCCCCAAATAGACCCACTCGATAAAAAGAATTCCCATGTGAGCAAAAGCAAACCCATGCAGACGGACTGGTATTAATCTCATGTGCAGGCAAAGAAAACAGACCCACGGATAAGTTCCAGCTGACGTTTCCCCTGAGAACCAACTACATGTACGCCAAAGCCAAGAGGAGTCTCCCCGAGATGTACTCCTTCACTGTTTGTCTGTGGATCAAGTCCAATGCCTCACCTGGGGTGGGAACGTCCTTTTCATATGCTGTCCCGGGTCAGGCCAACGAGATGGTGCTGATTGAATGGGGAAACAACCCAATGGAGATTCTCATTAATGACAAGGTACCACATCTACGCAGTTGGCTCATGTGTTTCTAGTCTGTCTGTATTGTATGACACCATAAGACATAAAGCTAAAGGATGCATTTGATTAAATAACATGTAACTCCCCTGACCCAAATCAGGAAGATGGTACAAAGTGTTAAAGATAAGTAACATTGAAGGCTGTTCACTAGCACCAAGAATATTTTCATTCTGCAAACGCTGCACTCTGAGTGAAGATTTAAATCAACATGTATCTGCTGCAGGTTGCAAAGTTGCCGTTCCTCATTAATGACGGCAAATGGCACCACCTGTGCATCATGTGGACCACCCGAGATGGGATGTGGGAGGCCTTCCAGGATGGTGTGATGAGGGGTAGCGGTGAAAATCTGGCACCGTATCACCCCATCAAACCAGACGGGGTGCTCGTCTTGGGACAGGAACAGGTAGATCAACGCACGGATTGCTGTGCAGCAGTAAAACATCAATTGCAGTTTGAATCTAAGTCTTCCAAATTTGGGTGCATTTTTTTACATTGTCATGTTTCAAATTGCTTTAAAAAATAAGAACAACTACTGAAAATGAGGCACGTGCAAAACAATCAAACGAGCCACCCTTTGAAGTAATGTTAACTGCTGGGTAAAAAAAAAAAGAAAAAAGAAAACTTGATCAATGAAGAAACCACAAACGCAGTTAACATTGACGACACATGGAGGATGCAAAGGCAAAAGTGCAGAAGGAAGATTTATGGCTTGTGCCTGGGAGGCATGTCTGTAGACATTCACTAGTTAAGTCCTCCATACACAGACGACTTAATTTGCCCTCTGTGTTCGTTCCATCCTTGTCTGTTATTGATCTTGACATTGTGTCACTTCAGCTTTACAAAACAGACCTGACCATACCTGACACATGCGCATGTGACCCATTCCTATCCTATGATGTGATAACTTCATTTCATTTTTAGTTATTTTACCAAAAACAAAGCATGGTTTTCATAGCGTTTGACTTTGGAGTGTTTCATAAAGTGTTCCTGCTTTCAATAAACCACAAAATAAAGCTATTTTCATGAAATGAACATGCTCAATATTTGCTGACCTACACGGTGAATGAACAAAAGTGGATTGATTTTAGTGATTTAGGTACTCGAGTGGTTAGCACACCGGCTTCACATTGCAGAGGTCGCCGGTTCGCGTCCTGGTCCCGCCTCCCTGTGTGGAGTTTGCATGTTCTCCCCGGGCCCGCATGGGTTTTCTCCGCGTCCTCCGGTTTCCTCCCACACTCCAAAAACATGCATGGCAGGCAGATTGACCACTCCAAATTGTCCCTAGGTGTGAGTGTGACTGTTGTACGTCTTTGTGTGCCCTGCGATTGGCTGGCAACCAATTCAGGGTGTCCCCCGCCTCGTGCCCGAAGACAGCTGAGATAGGCTCCAGCAACCCCCGCGACCCTAATGAGGAATAAGCGGTACAGAAAATGGATGGATGAAAAAGAAAGCAGAAAGCAAGAAAGATATCTGACGATATTTGCCAATGACAAGTCAAGCGTGTACTGTCACCCGATGTCAGCTTGGATAGGCTAAGTACGAATCTAAATAATAACAAACATTATGGATAACGAATGGCAAGAAGACCTCACAGTCATTCACACGTCACCACCTGCAATATCTTGTGTCTTTTTTTAAATGTGTCTCTTTTTTGCAGGATACACTCGGAGGAGGCTTTGACGCAACACAAGCCTTTGTAGGTGAGTTAGCAAACCTGAATATATGGAATCGAAAACTGTCCATCACCGAAATCTACAACTTGGCAACCTGCAACAGTAAAGCGCCAGCCGGCAATGTCTTCTCTTGGATGGAGAGCAACATTGAAATATTTGGAGGAGCAACCAAATGGTCCTTTGAGCCTTGTCGTTCAGCCAACTAAATTGAATTGAAGCCATAGACAAAAAGGCCGCTGTGTTTTTCTGAGTTTATGTCGTTCTAGTCTTCATTTGATGTTTGTTAGAGGCCATTTGGTTTGGACTTTCATTTTAAGCTTCAATCTGGAATTTCTGTCGCCTGGGCTGAACATCTGGCAACGTAGGCCCCGTGTCTGGACAAATCTCCATCCGAGCAAGGAATTATGTCACAGTTCCCACCTGCTTCTCAGAGGAAGGTTTGTCAATTCTTGTCAGTAGTTGACACTGTGAAGAGATGTCGAACGCGAGACTTTTCTCCCCCTCCTTCTCCCTCTTACCAGCGCTTGGCCCCTGCAGAACACGCATTGTGAGTGACAAAGAGAACAGACGGACCGAACGTAGTGTATGAGTGGAACAAAAGTCAGACAGTGGTACAAGTTAGTTTGCATATGTCGTTTGCTTCAAGTGTTTCTGTAAGACTGTCGCCGACTTGCCAATATTGTTCCAAAGCCTGGGTGCCTTGGGATGTTCCAAATATTCAGCACACCATCAAAAATTTAGGTTGCAAATTCAATCTTCATCCATTTTTGTTCTTCTCTTTTTCAATTTATGGTTTCAGATTGTTTTCTCCAACATGTATTTTGGCGGGTGTTTGTACTGCTCTGTATTAGGAATGTTACAGTATCTGTATCGTAACAGCATGGATGACAGAGTGCTGTGAAAGCATTGTTGAGATCTGCTTTATTATCTTTGGGTATGGGTTTTTTACTGCATTGTTATATGCTCCAAGCATGGCAAACATGAGAGATGAATAATTTAATTTTTGTATAAAAAAAAATTGTGATACTCAACTTCACTGTGCTTTTTCTTGATTTGCAACGAAATGAGCAGCCTTTGAAGTTTGAAGGCGGGCAGTAAATAATAATAATAACAATATATTTAATTAATATGTACCTTTCAAAACTCTCAAAGACACTTTACAGTCACAGGTTACGTCTTTCTGCGGGTCAGCAGCGGCAGCCAGATGTGCCAAGGCTCACTCAACCCGGAACACACACACAGGTCTCTTTTCTTCAACTTGTACTTTCCACAAAATTTAAATGTAAAATAGAAGCACTAAACTGTAAGCAAAATAAATATTAATTGGAGGAGTCAATATAAGTTATAATATGTACTGTATAATAATAATAATAATAATAATAATAATAATAATAATAATAATAATAATAATAATAATAATAATAATAATAATAATAATACATTTCATTCATAAGCGCCTTTCAAAACTCACAAGGTCACTTTACAGTCACAGGATAAGCTTTTCTGTGGATGAGTAGCGGCAGCCACACGCGCCAGCATTCATTCTACCCGGAAGTAACTCAAATAGATAGAAAGCTAGCTAATATGTATCTATTAGCCAGAAAAGCTTATCCTGTGAATGTAAAGTGACCTTAAGGGTTTTTAAAGGTATAAATAATGCGTATAAATGAAACGTATTATTATTATTACTGTATCTATTAGCTAGCTAGCTGGCTTTCTATCTATTTGAGTATTTCGGGTTGTGTGAACGCTATCGCGTGTGGCTGCCACTACTCACCCATATATGGACAACACACTTCTCAGAATTGCATTAACGCAAAAAATGTCGTTCGATAAATGGGTGGAAGATCTAATTCCAAATGTTTAAAAAGTCAACGGCTAACTCTGCCTTCATTCCTCCCACCATATGTTAATGTAAACTATCACATTGCAAGGAATAAATACAAACAAGTCAGCATTACCATGAAGCTGGCCACTGAGTAACAGCAAAGGATTGTGGCCATGTCTGGAATGCTTCGAATGGCAGGGTACAATCCCCACTAAGGTATACATAGTGCGTGTCGTGAAAATATGCAAATCTTTGTTAGAAAGACTCAGTTTTTATGTTAATCCTGTCCTTCAAGTGGATTTTCATGAGAGAGCAAGGGAGAGCAGCAAGAGAGAGCTATAGAAGGAGAGTAAGAGAGGGGGGAGAGAGTTAAGAGAGAGAGAGAGAGAGAGAGAGAGAGAGAGAGAGAGAGAGAGAGAGAGAGACACACACACACACACACACACACACACACACACACACACACACACACACACACACGCACGCACACACGCACACACACGCACACACGCACACACACACACACACACACACACACACACACACACGCACACACACACACACACACGCACACGCGCATCACTTTGCAGTAAACCCCCATGGTGCACTGCAGAAAAGAGCTTGGGTCGAGTAGCAGTGAATATCATGACAAGGCATTTGTACAAAGTGCTCCTGAGTCCCACTCAAGCTCTGTTTTGTTCCAGTAAGGAGAACCGTTTAAGAGGTTGGGGGAAAAACCCCCACTTGGCTGTTTATAGGGAAAGTGTCAGAGTAAGTCGTCCCATGAAAAGTGAACATTAACGACATATTATTGACAAAATAAATTCATCTGCACCCATCAATCCATTTAAGTGGAAATGCATTTCTCTCGTTTGCGGTTGTGTGCATTAGAGCGCCTCTTCTAGTTGACTCCACAATCGACTCTGTCGCAGGAGCAACATGGATGAGGCAATGGGGGGAAATCAAGCCTGCGTCAGTTGAAGAAATGAAAACCAGGTCCACAAGCACGCTACTAAAACCCATCACCATTTTAATATTCCAAATCTCGTCCAAACATCTCAAAAGAAAACCAGTTGTAAACTCTTCAATAATCAGCTCTACGTCATCAGACACTTGGCAACGTTTGTCTACAAAGTACTGTGATCCGATTCACTGTAAACTGGTAAATTGAAACGATTATGGATGAACCAAGTAACAGATGGAGGTGGGAAACAGAAAAACAAAAGAAGACTGCTGTCAGGATTTCAATGAGAAGTTGACAAAATCTCTCGGTTGCCAGTAAGGAACTGGAGGATGATTGTGTTAATACAGCAACCGTGATGAGAGAGACAGGCGGGAGGGTAGTTAGTGGTTTTTACATGCAGAAAAAGGAAGATTTATAAATTTGCTTATAGAGGAAGGAGATTTGGGGAACCGTGCTGAAACAGACATTGGCAAAGAAAAGGTGCAATCGTGAGAGAACTGAAGACAGCCGGCAATAGTACGAGGAGAGGACACTGGAGGTCAAGAGGAAGCTGGGAATTGTCAAGCAGACAATTTATTGTCAAAGGTTGGCTAGAAAGGGACAAATGAGCTACACTGTTTGTCCAGAGATGGAAATCTACTGATGAATGTGGAAGGGGTGCTGTGTGAATTGAACGAGTAAGTTGAGGAGATGATGAATGGGAAAAATTAAAAACACAAAAGGACCGAGTAGGAAGAAACTGTGAGAGAGAAGTTAAACCCGATTAGAAAGGATGATGTGTGGAAAGCTTCAAAGAGGACGAAGAATAGAAAGGCTGTTCATTGTGATCAGATACCGTTGGCAACATGGACGTGCCGGGGGGTGGGGGTGAGGTGTAGACAATGCGTGATTTAACAAGATGTTTTAACTGGATGTTACAGAATGAGAATATTTCTGAGGAGTGGGGGGGGGGGAAGCACGTTGGTTCCAATTTTTAAGACCATCTATTCTATGACATGCACTGCTCAAGCAAATATAAAGGAATTTGGGTCATACATACAACGGAACTTGCGAAAAGTAGTGCAAACCAGGAAATAGAACTGTATCGTTCCTCTTTGCAATTTTTTTTCATGATGATACTAGTGCAGCGTGTTTTACCGGAAACAAATTCCTTGTGTGTTCTACATACATGGCAATAAAGATGATTCTGATTCTGATTCTGATATATATTTTGAGCAGCATTATGTTTCATGCCTAGAAAAAGAACCACAAATCAGAGACATTTATCCAGAAAATGCTGATGTTGAAGTACGGGGAAAGTAAGAACCAGACGCATTATGAATTTTGAAAAAAGTGTGTAGAAAATCTGGAGTGGCGGAGAAGGACATGAATCAGAACAACAGGACAGCGCTCCTTTCTTGTCATTGTCGGCTCCTCAAGCCATGTATCCATCCAGCCGCAGACCGTCCAAGGGTACTGACCTTTCCGCTGAACAAAGCGAGTAGTCTGTGAAAAGGCTGCCAATTACAGGCGCTATAAAACAGGCACTTCTAAAAACAATGGAAATACAAAATACAAGCGGCCAGGAGGTGTCCAGCATCACAGCAGGATTCGTTTTTGTTGCAAATGTAACAGCAAAAATATATACGTACTGGTCATTTTATTTTTATTTTGTGTCTGTGCGTGATTTTTTTTTCTACAGTCTTGGTCTCGTTTCTGTCTTGTTCGGTTTCACTATGGTCTATCCATCACTGCATTCACTGATCATTGAATCAATGAGTCAATCAAACAAAAGAAATGCTAAGAGTGCAATGATGCTTATGTAAAATGTTCTATGAGTGTGGAAATGTTCATGAATCCACATTTTATCAAACGTGTTTCCAATCTATATTTGTATTGAATTTTTTCCCCTCTACTACTCACCATATGGACTTAATCTGACCCGGCACATGCCATGTAGTCTTATCTAAATCAGTCCAAAATTGGCCATGTTTCAATAGCAGAATGAGAGTGATTCATTTCTTGTCCACATATTTTCTCCAAGTCCAAGACCCCGTTCGAGACAAAACTGTATCTCTTCTTTTAGAGGTTGTTTGTCTTTGGAGCGATGTTTGAGTGAATGAGGAGGTGACATACAGTATGTGCTGACATCATATTTGTTCAACAGCTGTGCCCTATGGCTTTCAGTCCAAAGTACGGGTGTTCCAGGCTAGCAAAACAGCACCATTCAATGATAGTTGAGAGGTGGCTGTTTGAAGAAATGCATTTCCGACCATAATATAGCAAGCGCCCTATGACGGATTTATTGTAGTTTGAGAACGGGGGAGGAGAAATGGGTGGTAAATATAGATAGATCTTCATATTTGCAGCTTTTCTCCTCTTTGTGGTGAGATAGCAGGGAGGGGCACACATGGCAGTTCCTCATCAGCAAAGTCCTCCAAGAAGTATTCGTCGAGGATAATGAGGTTTCCTAGGCAGTGTGGGGATCAAAGCGGATATAGAACGCAGCAGGAGGCTACTCTGAGATGGCCAATAAAATGATTATTGCAACATTACTCTTGATACAATATCCAGATTACACTTGTCCTTGTGGGCTTGATGAATCCATTGCATGGACAGTGTAGCATCAGTGTCGGACTCCGGTAATTGAAGTCCGCATTACTCCATTTTTTTCTGTATTACACTGCTGAAAGACACCTGATATAATACAATCAATAAATCAACAAGATCTACAGGAGCTTGATAACAATCCTGATCATTTGAATCAGCAGGAAGAGATGGAAAACAGGCAGGATGACGTCATATGAGAAGTTTGACCCCTCTGCATGAGGGGATTTCCTCCGCTTGTGCGTGACAATGTGAGAGTGTCAGAAGTCTTTGTGGCAGAAGAAGTCGAAGGTGCAAGAAAATGTGAAGTTAATCAGCGGGTGCGGCATGGAAAAGTATAAACAATTGAAGTAATAATATCAGAATTTAGTCAAATAATTGCAGATCTTTTGGTTCTCTTCATGTTCAGACAAATTCTATTTAAGTAACTGCTTGATTGAACAGGTTTAAAATTTGGGTGTGTTCAATGATAATAAGATAAGCTTTCCCCCCAAAAAAATAATGATGACAGCTTGGAATGTTTTTCCTTATACAGTGATACCTCTGCTTACGAATGCTTTCGCTAACGGACTTTTTGCCTTACGAACATTCAATTCGTGAGAATATAATCTAGGCCAGGGGTCAGGAACCTATAGCTCGCGAGCCATATATGGCTCTTTTGATGATTGCATATGGCTTGCCGATAAATATTACATATTATAATACATATTGTCATTTTTTTCGTCGTTCATTTCCCATTGGGGCTGCAGTTGGCGGAAAGCGCAATTTTGATTGGATGACACTGACCTAGAATGGCCGAAAGCGCCATGTTAATTGGATGATAGTGGCCGTCATGTTGAAACAGGTAAACGCCCCTTTAAATGAGCCCAACTTGTACACTTCAGCCTGAATGCACATACAATACCATCGATGAAACAGTCGAATGCCAGTGACGTTTTAACAAGCCCCATGTTAACGTTAGCATCGACATACTTCTGCGAGAAGTAGATTGCAAATAGCAAGTGTGGAAGCTTATGAGCCGTGTGCAGGCTAGCTAGCAGTAACTTCACCTCTGGACCGGCAAATTGAATTTCATTCCGATCGTTTGCCTGGATTTTTACCAATCACGAGGAACGGAAAACCATCCATGTTAACGGTGAGTACTATCACAAAGTTATTTTCAATAATACATTCTGATATTTTGTTGAAAAGTGGCCGCGCGTGCGCGTGTGTGTGCGTGCGCGCACGCGAGCGTTTGTGTGTGCGCGCGCGCGTGCGTGTGGCTCTCGCTGAAAAACATTTCTAAATATTTTAGTTTTATGGCTCTCTTAGTCAAAAAGGTTCCCGCCCCCTGATCTAGGCATACGAACCAGTTTTCGGGCAATACGCGGAGCGCCACAATGGCTGGCGGATTCATTTTTGGCGGATGAACACCAAACCACACGACCAAACACCGCCACTGTGGCTACCGTACTTTTTTTTACTTTTCCACACACCCTTTCTCTGAGTGCATACGTGGATTGTTATCAAGGATACATTTGCTATTATGAGACCAAAAAAGACCCCACCGCAGGCTAGTGTTCAGCCAAAGACAAAATTTCGGTTGAGCAGAGGAAGGAGACAATCGAGAAACACGAACGAGGTGTGCATTTGTGTGACTTAGCATCCCAGTACCTGTATGCTAAGTTGACCATTGCTACGTGTGGCTAAGGGTGTTTCTGTATTGTCTACGCAACGGTCTCATGAGAAGAGGTTGATTTGGATTCACGAAATTGTGTGGAATTGTCTATGTGTGTGTGTGTGTGTGTGTGTATGTGTGTATGTGTGTGTGTATGTGTGTATGTGTTTGTGTAAACAAGGGATTTCATAGATTGAAAGTTTCTTTAGTTAAAATTCAAGTCATGAGCCTTTGAAATATTTCTGGTTGACTCAATGAAAAAGATATACAGTGGGGTCTCGGTTTACGAACACCTTGCCTTACAAACTTTTCAGAATACGAACGTTAAATTTTTGAAAATCAAACCTTGGATTAAGCACTACTTTTCGCGATACACACCCCACACCACGGCTGCCGGAGTAATCTTTGGCGGAAGAGCACCAAAGCACACGACCGAACAGCGCCCCAGATGGCCTACCTTTCCAAACCCCTTTTTCTATGAGTGCACACGTCGATTGTCTTCAATGATACTTTTGCTGTTATGGGATCGAAAAAGACCCCACCACAGGCTCATGTTCAGCCGAAGACGACACAAAAGAAAACTACAGTCGAGGAGAAGGAGATCATTGAGAAACACGAACGCGGTGTGCGTTTGTCTGATTTAGCGGCCCAGTACCGATATGATAAGTCCACCATTGCTACCATACTTCGCAACAAAGCTTTACACAAAGGCTTTATTTACTCGATGCTTTCACGTGACTAATGACACCGAACTATCCCTTACGGCCTATTGGAAGGACCATTTCAATGTGTATCATTGTGTTCAGCTGATAGAAAAGGCTTGGTATGATGTGACCCTTCGATCCTTGAAAGCAGCATGGAAGAATTTGTGGCCGGCATGCATCTTTGAGAGACTTTGACATCAAGGAGTTTGTTGCTGACCATAATGAGGTCCTCAACACAGAGGATTGCCTTCAAGAGGACAAGCGGAAGCAAGCCATTCAGGAGTTGTTATCTGACGGCGAGGAGGAGATGGCTGCAGCATCAAGTGAGAGCATCAACGCAATGTTGGCTAAGTGGAATGATGTGCAGGCTTTTATTGAACAGTTCCATCCAGAAAAGACTGTGGCTATGAGAATCATCAACATGATAAATGATAATGTGATGCCTCAGTATCGTAAGACCTTACAAGTCAGAAAGGAACAGGTGTCAATTAAGAGCCATCAATGACCATCACAAAAGTAAATAAAGTGACTTTATTATACAGTGCAATGTATTTCTTCCATTACAATACAACAGCACATTTATTATACATAGAATAAGGTATGTAGTTTTAAGGCTTATTTCGTTGAAAATTATATTTTATGGAGAGCTGGGAACGGATTATTCTCATTTTAATGGTTTCCTATGGGAAATTATTTTTTGGGATACACACTTTTCACCTTACACACTCTGTCTGGTAACCAATTAAGTTCGTAAGGCAAGGCCCCACTGTATAAGGAAATTGCAGGCTTTTCTGGTTAGCAACATTAATTTCCTGTTACTCCTGAAATGTTTACTAAAATCTCTCTAGTGACAGGCAATTTTCAATCACAGCTGGATTATTTACTGACCTACTCTAAATGTGACTGTGCGTAAACATAAATTACAAAAATAATCACAGTGTATTGAATTCCTCATTACATTTTTCGATGTACGGTAGTTGCTCAGTACTTTTACATTTGATCATCTCATGTATTCTTTTTCAGGCATTCAAATTCTTTTACATGTAAATTTCGTGAACCCAGCACCGGCAGACGCGTGCTTGTTATTTATTTTCACTATCGTGCATGCTCACCTTCCCGTTTAGCACAAATATTTACATATTATTGTTACCCGCAACCTTTTTGCATCTCCAAGTCTCTCTCGCTCTCTCACACAAAATAACACAAAAAGGCATTGACGACGTGGCGATTAGGTTTGAGGTCAGCCGAATGGTAAAAATACATGAGTTGATCTTTTTGAGCGTACATCCCTCGTTTCAAAGACTAAAGGGGATCAGGGTGGGTTGTAAGCGAGTTGATGTAACTAGGCCAAGTCAAGGGGTGATTATCCAAACACAAAGAGTGAATAAAAGAGTCGGGAAACCTATGAATTACTTGATTGAGGCGACAGGGATAAAAGGAAAAATGGATCTAATGGACCATACAGTACTGTCGGTCAGATGGGGAAGGAAGAGGGCACAGGTTTGAGAGGTTCACAGTCTGTTCACAGTCAGTCGCTCCCTGTATGCAATTACATTTTCCCTTTTAAAGCTTCCTTTCTTAGGATAGCCACCTCCACCTCACACTCCACCCCCACTGTATTTCCCTCTCTCGCTGTGAAACTCAGCACCGCAATGGCGTAATGAATAATTAAGGAAGCCTAAATCAGGATTGAACATTTGTGTTGCGGTTTGTATCCTTTGTTTCTGATACGGCAGGCAAGCGTTCAGAACAAAAACCCCAATCAAAGTAAACCTTCCCTCAAAAAACATTGTGTTATTCTGCAAGCATCGATGTGAGAATACCCTTGAAAACACACCATCCATGCAGTGAAATTCGCTGAGCCATCCCCCTGCTGGGAGAGGACTCTGTATGCTGAATTGAATATGTAATGATACAGAGCAATAAAAAACATCCACAATAAATATTCCCGAGTATTTTTTTTGTGGTGAAGGGAAACCTTTTGAGAATGCTGAGTTAATCTTCTGGGAATAAAAACAGCGCATTTGAAGGATAAAAGTTCTTTTGGGAAGAGATCTTTTGGGATGTTTGACGTGGAAGAAAAAGAACAACATGGTGATGTGGATGCGGTTGAGGGTGAAGGTGAGACTGCGCTGAATGCATGTGCATAACAAGTGTGCTTGTGTGTGTGTCTGGACACCAACCAGGGTGAGTACCTGCCTGAGTGGGTCACGGATGTGGAACACAAGGTGAATACTTTCTGTGTTTTCGTTTGAATGAGTGTGAGGGTGTAACTGCAGGGTGTTACGGAGAGACGACAATGGAAACTGTTGTGTGCAAATTGAAGCACATTTACATGAAGTCCTTACTGAAGTCCTCCATTAATTGGCCAAAATCTGCCATTCAGGGAGCCAACTTCCTTACCCTCCTCCATGTGGCCTCCTGGGAAATAAGGTACAGAAGTGTCAGAGCCTCCTTCTCAATATTCACATTCTCTCTGTCTGTCTCTGTGTCTCTCTGTCTATCTCTCTCTCTCTCTCTCTCTCTCTCTCTCTCTCTCTCTCTCTCTCTCTCTCTCTCTCTCTCTCTCTCTCTCTCTCTCTCTCTCTCTCTCTCTCTCTCTCTCTCTCTCTTTCACACACACACACACACACGCACACACGCGCACACACACACACACACACACACACACACACACACACACACACACACACACACACACACACACACACACACACGAACACCCGCAACGCACACCCACGCACACACACACCAACACACTTATGCATGGCCACACCTGCCTTGCCCCCAGCTGAAAATCACACCGAAAATGTGTAATTAGGTCATCACTGCATATTTATAGTGATACAGAAACACATGGGCATTGGCAGATATATTTAATTCATAACTAGGGGTGTTCCATTCAGGGCGTTGTGAGTGCTATGGGCTATGTGAACTTCAGAAATGGAACCATATAATCAACTGCAATTAGACAAAAACATATTTGCTTTTTCAAGTTAATACAAACTCAAGTTCAATTAAGTTTGGAACGTATATAACAATATAATTATTTGACAACCAAGTTCAACCTATGTTTAAATGCATACACGACAAAGACAAGATATTTAAAGTTGAAACTGAAAAAGGTTTTGGGTGTGAGATGTGAGAAAAACAATGCAATCAAAAGCAATTATTTCGATGAGAAGGTTTCTTCAGCCGTCATCTGTACAAAAGTGACTTTTCACTTTTGTACAGATGACGGCTGAAGAAACCTTCTCATCGATGGACCACTCCTGTACGACTGAGAGCTTACACAAAAGCAATTATTCCAAATTAAAATTCCTGTTTTGTGATCGATCACCAAGTCACAGGTGAAGGAGACCTTTTTGAACATTCCCTTTGCCACATCCAATTTGTTTACAGCCTCGACATACTCAGCAAGTTGTCTGTATCAACCCATCCATCCATTCCTTTCTATTTTTCCATCTTTCTATCTTTTTATCTATCGTTTTATCTTTCTATCTTTCTATCCTTCTACTTACCTACCTATCTGCCGACTTACCTACTTACATAGTGTTCAATCAGCCTGCCATGCATGTCGTTCGAATGTGGGAGGAAATCAGAGAACCGAGAGAAAACCCACGCAGTGTTGGGGAAGGCATAGAAACTCCACATAGGAAAGCAAAAGGTCGAACGTTTCCCTGTGAGGTTGGACGCGCTAACCAGTTGCTGCCCATCATGGTAGAATAATGGGAATAATATATTCCTGCGTAAGAGGTAGGATAGGTCGAAATGTCTCATCTCATCTCATTTTCCGTACCGCTTATTCCTCATTAGGGTCGCGGGGGTTGCTGGAGCCTATCTCAGCTGTCTTCGGGCACGAGGCGGGGGACACCCTGAATTGGTTGCCAGCCAATCGCAGGGCACACAAAGACGTACAACAGTCACTCTCACACTCACACCTAGGGACAATTTGGAGTGGTCAATCTGCCTGCCATGCATGTTTTTGGAGTGTGGGAGGAAACCGGAGGACCCGGAGAAAACCCACGCGGGTCCGGGGAGAACATGCAAACTCCACACAGGGAGGCCGGACCGGGACGCGAACCGGCGACCTCTGCACTGTGAAGCCGGTGTGCTAACCACTCGGCTACCGGGCCGCCAGGTCGAAATGTGCACTCTGAAATCTTTTTGCATGGTTTTATTCCCGATACATATATCCCACGTCCCATCCCCAAACTCAGTCAGGACAGGTTCCAGCACACCCCGCAACCCTCATGAGGACAAGTGGTAATACTGGCTAAGACAGTATTAATATAGTTTTTTATATGCCTTCCCACGGGTCGTAAACCCTTCGTTTTCTTTCCAGAACAGAGGTACAGTGATACCTCAGTTTACGAACTTAATTGGTTCCCAGAAAGAGTGTTTAAGGTGAAAAGTGTGTCTTCCAAACATTAATTTCCATTAAACCATTAAAAATGAAAATAATCAGTTTCCCCATAAAACATAATTTTATACTAAATAAGTCCTAAAACTACACAAAATATACCTTATTTTATATATATATAATAAATGTGATATTGTATTGTAATTAAAGAAATAAACTGTACTCTATAATAAAGTCCTTTTATTTACCTTTTTGATGGTCATTGATGTAGTTGCCTCTTGATGATATCCGAGTGAAGTTGCTGTGCTTTCTCGGCGATAATATCCTCATTCACACGGTCCCCTGCTCGCTGCTTTTTGTTAATCCAAATCAACACAAGTTTTTCAACCTCTTCTATTGCCTGAGACCGTTGCTTAGACAACACAGAAACACCCTTAGCCACACATAACAATGGTCGACTTAGCATACTGGTACTGGGACACTAAGTCACACAAACAAACACCTTGTTCGTGTTTCTCGATGATCTCCTTCTTCTGCTCGACCGTAATTTTCTTTTGTGTCCTCTTCGACTGAACACGAGCCTGTGGTGGCGTCTTTTTCGTTCCCATAATAGCAAATGTATCCTTTATAACAAAGTATGCCACGTATGCACTAAGAGAAAGGGGGGGTGTGGAAAGTATTCCGGAAGCCACAGTGGCGCTGTTCGGCCATGTGGTTTGGTGTTATTCTGCCGAAAACTAGTCCTCCAGCCATCGTGGCGCTCCGTGTGTTTCCCGAAAACTAGTCCGTAGGCCAAGATTGTATTCTTGCGAATTTAATGTTCGTAAGGTGAAAAGTTCTAGCTAAAGCGTTTGTAAGCCGAGGTATCACTGTACTCTGATACAATATGGGCAGGTAAATGTGACACAATTTGATCGTCAAGTTGATTACTCTTCGCAAGCAGTCAGATGCTTTGTTTCCACAAGAAAGCTGACAGGAAACAAAGTCTATGGCCGTTTTTCCACATTGATTATGCTGCAGCACGAGTCGTCGTCAAAAACCTGCCATTTAGAAATTAATAAAACACTAATAAAACACTAATTAAAACACTTGAGAAAGAAATCCTGATGTAGGTTTCTGAATGAAAAGGTTATAAGGTATCTGATAATAGTAGTTATATTATTTTAATCTCCTGCCATCCAGTTCCATGATGTGAAACACAGAAGTAGAAGTCACAAGTTAATAAATGAAGAAGAAGACGACATTGCATGCATCTGATGAAGAGGTATGAAACAGGGCAGCAGGCAGCCAAGGTGACTGTGACATTTCCGTAGCCTGAGCGACAAGAGTTGAATTGATGCTCAGAATCTAGCGTAAACCAACAACCCACCCGCTGTGAAGCTGGCGGTTTCAAACCAGAGAAATGAATGACTGAGTGTCCCCATTGTTCATGGTTCGCCATATTTGTTTCATTTGATCATACTAGTCGGAAAATTATGTGGGCGAATACTACTGTATATGGGTAATATTACAACACTTAATAATAAGTTGCCATTACAGATGCATTTTTTCCTGCCCTGCACAGCAGGGTTGCACGAAAATGATGACGGCAGGGAAGGAAGTAGACAGGAAGCGAATCAAAGTTATAATTCAGCAACTCAGTGAAAGTAAAGCTCACAATGACACAACTGACAGGAGATGCAAACTGGGAGAGCAGGCAGAGCCCCGCCTTTAGCTATCGAGTGTGACCTTCATTTTGTTAATAGGACCCTCAACCAAGACATATGACAAAAGTGAAGTGAAAGACAGGAGGGCAAAGCACCTGCACACACACCTTTCGTGAAAATGATTGTCGCTCTCACGCTTACACTTTGATGAGAGATATCACTGCTTTGTGACAACCTACACGACACCCATCAGTCACAATGATTTTTACAGCCTGATCTCTCCTTTTCAGTTGGCGCTGCACACAGTGACATTAAAGTTTATTGATTGTTACTAGACTGCATCTCGACAGTAGAACAATGTTTTGCCATGGATTTACTTTAGTCTTCTCGACAACACCAAGTGAATAATGCTGCATTTGCCCTGTTTCTGGCAAACAGTCTCTTGATCAGCACTTCCTACCAAGAAAAAGCTTGAACTAATCACTCCCTTGTTGCATAATAAATTAAAATATCAATTTCTAGTAATTTTAGATTCATAATGCATCTCCATATGGGAAAACTAATATATCAATAGAATATTAGTGACTTACTTAGAGTGTGGTGTGTAGTGAGGCTGTGGCCTCGGAATCTCCTCTGATTCTGCGCCCTTACCCTTCTTCTCCGCTCTTCTCGACCTCATTGAAGCTTTCGATTCCTCCGCCACCGTCACCATTTCTTCACACCCTCGGTTTATAATCATACCTATTTTGACATATTCCACTACATGGCAATGAATAACATCAAATGCCACAGCACAGCATGCCACTCATACAGAGACCTTCAAGGCTCAATACTTAATTCTGTTTTCTTCATCCAATACATTTTCGTAGTTTCGGAGTTGAGCGCTGTTCACACTGACAAATAAGTCTTTCACATGACCCCATCTACATATATGGTACGTAACTCAATGACTCATGAAAGTATTCTGCTTTCTGGTCTTATCACTCAATCATGAAACTACAAAGAAACTAGGTGGTCTTATTATAAATCACAGTTTCTTGCCGAAAATATTCGCAGTGAAAGTGATTGGAACACTAGATTCGGATTGCTGGTTTCATGCATACCAGTTCAATGATAATGTGTCTCTGATTTCTTTACTTCATACTTTTTATTTTATGTACTTTTTAACTTTTTATTTTATGTACAGGATTTGGGCATCCATCGCCAATACGTTTTTACATGGACATATACATATAATACAATACAATATAATACATATTGATTTATATTGTGCTTTAACAACAGCTGAAACTGTAACAAAGCGCTTATAAAGTATGTCCACAATTTATTTGATGAAAACAGTTAAGATAATCATGTATATTCTGTTTTCAAACTGAATATGTTGCTCATGGTGTGGCATTAACGGTGGATTTGCAATGATGTTGGCATCATAGACAATAAAAGGCTGGCGCTTCTGGGAGAAGGGTTCTGCTGCTGTGCGTTTTGCACAGAGGAAACACAAGGAAGGAAGTCTCTAGACCAGGGTTGGGCAAACTTTTTGGCTCAAGTTGATTTCTAAAATTTGACAGTCGGGCAGGGTGAGCCCAAGATATGGTACATATAGAAAACTGGAAGATATTTGGAGGAAACCAAAGGTTTTCATCAGCTGGTCAATACCATCCATATGTCAAACACAGTGCTGGCAGCAGCATGCTGTGGTGGTTTTGAGGCCGTAGGAAACGTGAGTCAGAACTGAAGGAAACTGCTCCAGGGAACCACATGGCTCAACTTTTAGAAAGACAACGAAAATCTTGCCCAGTGTAATGGTATACAGTATAGTGATTTATCCATTCGTTCATTCTCTGTACCGCCTATAGGTAGCAGGGTTGCTGGGTGTGCCGAGCTCAATACTACTTGATTCTGGATGAGAAGCTTTGGACACACACAGTAAACATTGTCACAATAACGTTTTTTTTTCTTTCTGAATAAAAAAAAGTAAAAAAAAGTAAAATAAAGTTTTCCATTTTTGCACAAATTTTTGCACAAATTGTGGACACCGGCAACAAAGTACACACACCACCAAGTATGTTAACAACATCCACATTTGGTATTTTTTTTTCACAGTCCGCAACACTCTGGACTCAGCATGCTTGCCTATTTAGAGCTGCCATCATGGTCACAAAATATGCACTCTCTGTTGGACAGGGATGCCTGTACTTTTATCAGATCAGGTCACTGTCTGTTAAAGAACTAGGAGAGAGGTACCATTCTTGACCTTTGGGGTACTTTGAGAAGAGCATGTCACACATGTTTCAAAGAGAAATGCGGATTGTTTCTATGATGAAAAAAATGGATTAAATATCTCCTTAATTAAGACCCGAGAGTGAGGCGGACCGGGGGAACGGTGGTATTTCATGGCAGGGTGGTTCAAGAAACCTTTTTTCATGCTTTCCCCAAAAGATTCCTTTGTCTCAGTGTAAAAATGTCAAAAAACAGTTACATATTCACAGATTTCTAACAAATCGAGCAATTTAAAAATGCCTCTTAATGGTACAAGTTAATAATACATGAACATATAAGAAAATGAAATCTTATTCCTGTTGCTGCAGTAAAACATAATCACTCCAAGAATACATTGGGGAAAAAAAGCAATGTCAGAAGAACAGTGTTTGTTTTATTACCCAAAGCAATGTACTTTCATTTTCTATAATGTGTACTAGTCAGCAGTTTCCTAACCTTGAACAAGCTGAGGCAGTTTTTACATAAAAAAACAAATCTGACAGAAGACAAAAATACATAAATGTCAAAGTAAAAAAAAAAAAAAACACACACACGAAAAAAAAAAAATAAAAAAAAAAATCAGTGTGTGTTTTGCCTTTCCCGAAACGACAATAGATTCAGCCAATATTCTGAGGGTCCTGCAATCTCATCTCATCTCATTTTCCGTACCGCTTATTCCTCATGAGGGTCGCGGGGGTTGCTGGAGCCTATCTCAGCTGTCTGCGGACACGAGGCGGGGGACACCCCGAATTGGTTGCCAGCCAATCGCAGGGCACACAAAGACGTACAACAGTCACTCTCACACTCACACCTAGGGACAATTTGCTGTGGTCAATCTGCCTGCCATGCATGTTTTTGGAGTGTGGGAGGAAACCGGAGGACCCGGAGAAAACCCACGCAGGTCCGGGGAGAACATGCAAACTCCACACAGGGAGGCCGGACCGGGACGCGAACCGGCGACCTCTGCACTGTGAAGCCGGTGTGCTAACCACTCGAATACCGGGCCGCCCGGGTCCTGCAATTTGATTGAAAATGACAAAAACCCTGGGACTGGAGTGGACACATTTTTGCACATCTTCTGGCAGTGAATTAGTTAATAAATAAACATTTCAAGACAAATGTAGTTGTTCTGCCCCGAGTAATTGCGTTACAATGCAGTACAGTGCCACTTTATGGTGGGAATAGTTAAAACCACTCAAAAACGTTGTGGAGTAGCCATTTTGAAATCTAACTGGAGAGGTGTGATTACATCCATGTCAATCCTCTTTCTTTTGACTTGTTCAGAATCAGAATCCCTTTATTCGTCCCACAATGGGGAAAATTGCAGTCCACAGCAGCAATTGAAAAGGGATGGAGTTGGGGTGGGGTGAAAGGATAGAAAACAAGATATTCTAAGCATAACAAAATAAAAATGTCAACTGTATACTGTGCAAATGTAAATGTGCAAAACCGTTCCATAAGAGAAAACAAACTGTACATAGTGCAGAATCAAGAAATGCATTTTGATATATTGCAACAACCCATATTTACAAGTGTCCAGTTCTGTTTTTTTCCTTTTTTCCACATGTGATCATTGAGAATTGTGAAGCCTGACAGCAGTCGGTAGAAACGAGCGGCGGTACCTCTCCTTGCAGCGCGGGTGTAATAGTCTCTGGCTAAAGGAGCTACCCAGTGCTGTCAGGGTGGGCAGGAGGGGGTGGGAGGGGCTGTCCATCATAGCTTTTAGTTTAGCTAGCGTCCGTCTGTTGCCCACCTCCTCCAGAGAGTCCAGCGAGCAGCCCACGACAGAACTGGCCCGCTTGACAAGGCGCTCCAGTCTTTTTCTGTCCCGGGTGGTGATGCTGCCTGACCAGCAGACAATGCCATAGTGGATGGCTGATGTCACCACAGAGTCATAGAAAGTATTTAGGAGTGACCCCTGAACTCCAAAAGACCTTAGTTTCCTGAGTAGGAAGAGGCGACTCTGTCCCTTTTTGATTAGGGCATCCGTGTTTGTCAAGTTATGTTGGTTTTTTGAGTTCTCCCCCTAACTTGAAAAGGGGTTTTGGCTGTGTTGACCGGGGTTACACTGGGACTTCACTCTTTGACTCCAATGATGAGACAGATTTCTTTCTTTTTCCTTTTATTTTGGACTTAATCGTCTCTTTTCTCATTGAAAAGACAATTTCAGGTTGCAAGATTGCAAGCTGATTTCGAGCTGATTGCAAGGTGAAAAACCTTTGAAGAAGGTAAAACAAAAACAACAATTAGGTTTACATTTGAGGGATTAACAGGCTGGTTTTGACATTAAACCGCCAAATCAAATTATCAAATAAACAATCACAATAACAAATTCTCTCACCGTCAGTCACCCTGGTCTTTACACAGTTGAACTCCACTGTTTTGGTAAACTCCTAGAGAAGTACTTGAACCGAACGCTGAGCAGTGTAGAAAACTGACTGTTTTAAAGGAGCGGTTTGTTCTGGTGAGAGCCTTCCTAATTACTGAATAGATTTCAGCTGCTGGCACACCTGCCTTCATTTCAGCTCTCTCCTCTGGGGGAAAATGGTGCCACTCATCTTTGGACTACAGCTTCAGCCATCTTTGTAGTTTGCCAAGACAGTGTTTGTTGTCCAGTCCAGTTTATTGTTGAGAGTGACACCCAGGTACTTCAGGCACAATCTGTAAGTACATTTACACTATTGTACATTTTATTGTTTGTTGTGCAAGTTATTTAGAATCCTCCATCAATATTTCGTCAGTTAAGCATTTCACATGCTTTCCATATCATCGTTTAATGAGCTAGAGAATAGGCCTGTTTCATTAATGTCATTTTATATGTATAATTGGATGCTGTACAACATTCGTATTCTTTTTCTGTTTGTATGCAGTTTTACAAGAAAAAGTTCCATAAAATACTAAACGGTGTATTCTCACCTTCGTATTTTTATTGGAAGATTGTTAAGCTCGCTGTCTACTCACCAACTATTGGTCAGGACAGAAGAGTAAAAAGATTACCTATACGTCGAAAGCATAGCTGTGGATTGGATACACATTACATCTCCTTCAAAATCAAAATGTCAGAGCCCAAGGAAATGTCTAACCTGGAGGTCAGGTCAGTGTGTGAATCATCAAGTGCTAGCCAGTCATCTTCCAAGCGCTCTTCCAAGTCAAATTCAAGCTAGGTTGCTGCAACAGCACGGGCAAAGGCGGAGGCCGCTCGGAAAAGAGCTGAATATGCTAAACTTAAAATTGACATGGAAGTTGAACGAACCCGCATTGATGCAACATTGAATGCTCTTAAGGAAGAGAGTGAAGCTGAAGCTGCACTGGCTGCAGCAAAGGTGCTTGAAGCAGCAGCAGAAATTGAAAGTGGTTGCGCTGACTTGGCTATCGGACCTCTATTGCCGGCTGTATCAAAACGATGTGTTGATGACGACATTGATGCACGCTTCAGCCCTCAAAATGACGATAAAGGTGATCACAAAGGGAAATCAGTATACCCTCCAAGGCGCCATTATGAGGAGTTATTTATAATCCTACATCAATATTTCATCAGTGAAGCATTTCACATGCTTTCCATAGAATCGTTGAATGAGCTAGAGAATAGGCCTGTTTCATTAATGCAATTTTATATGTATAATTGGATGCTGTACAACATTCATATTCTTTTTCTGTTTGTATGCAGTTTTACAAGAAAGACTTCCATAAAATACTAAACGGTGGATTCTCATCTTCGTGTTTTTATTGGAAGACTGTTAAGCTCGCCTTCTACACACCAACTATTGGTCAGGACAGAAGAGTAGTGAAATTTAATATTTTTCTGTGACACGCCTGATAAGGCCCGTATCTCGTGGGTTTGCAAACGACGCAAATGTTGGGCTTTAATTAAGCTTCGTTCAAGTTGCAAAGATGTTTACCAGCCATTCTGAAACAATTTTAACAATCATAAACAGTTTAATGGTCACAAAGATATTTTTAACATGTTCATATCTGATGTATATGTTATCAGGCAAACCATTTTTACCCCTTAACGTTTTGCCTTTTGGGTCTCATTGATGTGGGGGCAGTATGTGGGTCCCCGAGCACCCCTTCTGATCAATACTGCCCATTTCTATTTTTGGGTCTCATCCCTGTGGAGTATGCTCACTCACCACCTTGTCCTTGGTTTCCGCTCACGTTGACAGGCCCATGTGGCAGTGTGCTGCCAGCTGCCAAGTCTGACTCACTTGGTGACGACACACCTCGCACAATATCCTCTTTTCCAATTTATGTTAGAACTCGCAGTTATCCATCCATCCATCCATTATTTGAGCCGCTTTATCTTCATGAGGGTCACATCTTTGCTGGAGCCTATCCTAGCCGTTATCAGGCAGTATGCGGGGGACACCCAGAAGTGGTGACCAGCCAATCACATGGCACACAAAGACATACAGTACAGGGCTTCTTGCTCACACTGCGAACGACGCAAATGTTGTGTGTTTCTGCTAGTACTCACACCTATGGAAAATTTAGATTGCTCCATTAACCTCCTGTGCATTTTTGGAGAAATAAAAATAAGCAGAGGGAGAACATTCAACCCCCCCGTGGGAAGCCCTGGAGTTCGAATTCAAATTTATGAACTCTGTGCGTGCTCACCAGTCGACCACTGTTCTGTGCTGCCGATTGCATGCATTCAAGAAGAAAAAAAAGCGAAAGAAAAGAAAATATTTTCACTGAATTTTCCCACCACACATGGATATTTATAGAGCAACAGAATATCAGGGACATTTATTATTTATTGAAAAGCCACTCGCTATAAAAAAAAAAATCAGACTGACCCCAAAATGTAATGAGAACAGTATATAAAAAGAGTCAACCTGACCCATATCGACTTTAAATGTAGGCTGAGTGCATAAAAACGTATACAATCTTAGCACATCTTCCCAGAACACCTGCACTTTTAAACACACACACACACACACCACACACACACACACACACACACACACACACACACACACACACACACACACACACACACACACACACACACACAGACACAATGTCCACATTTGGCAGGACAACAAAGTGGCCCATCTTCATTTTGCTGCATCGCTCACTTTCTGAAAAAATAGTGAGACAGACAGAGAGAATGAGCTAGATGGAGAAAGAATTCCCGATATATCCCTATATATATATATATATATATATATATATATATATATATATATATATATATATATATATATATATATATACAGTAAAGTCTCGTTATATCGATATTCAAGGGAGTCCGAAAAAATAGCGATATAACCGGGACTATCGATATATCCGACCCTGTTTGCATTTAATTTTCTCCGTGTGTGCATAGAAATAGTATCGATATAACCGGGACTATCGATATATTCGATATCGATATAACGAGACTTTACTGTATATATATATATATATATATATATATATATATATATATATATATATATATATATATATATATATATATATATATATATATATATATATATCAGTGGTGGGCCGTCAGGGCCAGCAAGGCCTTCTCTGCTGGCCTAACATAATCAGACATCATTATCATAATTATAATAAAAGTCAATTTCATTAATGAAAGTATTTTTTTCTAAATATATATATAATTATTCTACATACTGTTTTCTTGATGTTATATTATATCCATTTGGTTATGCTCCTTTCAGTGTTGTAGTTTTAGGTCAGAGTTTTTAATCAATTTTTGTGAACGTCTTGTTTTTCTTATATTAAACTGACATTTTGTAATTTAGCGTAAAATCTTGTTAAAGATGGCATATTCTTGGTGGACTTCATAAAACTTTGTGGACAAATGATTTTAAATTTCCTTTTATTTTTAAGTGTTTGCAGTATCACGTATAATGACAAGTTCTAATTGCTGATGCAGATTTATTGATGTGTAATTGCTCCGGAAAATAGCCTGTGTTGTAGACGATTAAGGTGATGCCACGCCCAGTACTGCGTGCATGTGCTTTTGTAAATGATATCTCCAGCTGTTGTGTCATAAATTATGGTATTACGAGGGATATTTGTTCAAGTCGGACTAAGCAGGACTTCACTGAAGGCCAAGGTGTGAAATGCACGGACCTATCAGTGACGGTCCGTATATATACAGTGAGACCTCAACTTACGAACTTAATTCGTTCGCAGACAGAGTGTGTAAGCCAAAAAGTGTATCACAAAAAAATTCCCATAGGAAAACTAAATATATATATATATATATATATATCAGTGACGTGCAGTCAGGGGAGGCAGGTGTCACCTGTCTTCATGGAAATATCAAATGGCAAAATAAATTAAACATATTTATTTCGTGATTTGTACTTTAACGTTCTTTTCCATTTAACTTCGCTGAATCGCTGAATTTTCACATTTACCGTTCAAATACTAGATAAGTAGAGACGAGCGGTGAGGCAGCAGCCGTCTGAGCCACACCATGGATTGCGCAATGACTATGCAAACTGTGCTGGACTGCTCTGCAGTGAGACTGCATTGCTGTCCCTCTGCACATCACTATTAAAGTGTTCAAAAGCTTTTAGTATATGAAGTAAATTTCTAGTTTAGCTGGTGTATATAATGTACAGTCACTGTACATTATAAACACTGTAGTACAATTCTCAAGATACAAAAAGGAGAGGAGTAGCAGTACCTTACATTGCAGGAGTTTCTGAAAAATTACAAAGAGTGCTTTGGCAACACAAAATTCCTACTTATTTCAAACCGATAAACACGTTAAGGAAAAAATTAGTGCATCCAAAAGATAGGCTACCAAATGAAAAACAAAGTAATGTAGTTTATTCAATACATTCTAAGAATGAAAATTGTAAAGAGCAGTACATTGGGGAGACTCAACAAATTCTCAAAAAAAAGACTTTATCAACATCGCAGGGATAATACAAGTGGGCCTCAATCGGCAGTACATTTGCACATAAAAGCTAGCAACCACTCATTTGACGACAATGAGGTTAAAACCTTAGCGAAAGAACATAGATGGTTTGAAAGGGGGGTAAAAGAAGTGATTCTTATAAAACAACAAAATCCTTCATTAAACCGGTCTGGTGGGATGAGGTTCAATTTGGATCGTTCATACAATAGCCTGCTTAGGCAAAACAGGTTAGGCAACATTCGTAATGCTGATGAGGTGATACCGGTGGGAGTGGGGCAAATAGGCCAGTCGTTAGTCAGGAATGTAGGAACAATCAGTGGGGCCACAGGGAGTGGTCCTCTGCTCCCCCCAACCTGAGAGTAGGGACCTATCATAGCTGTGTCCGGCGCCGCCTTGCCTGGACATTATGGATATATAAATAGGGCCGATACGCCCAGTCAGACTTTAGTTCGCTGACGAAGCCTCTTGGATAGGAGGCGAAACGTCCGAAACCTTCAAATTTGTACAGATGACGGCTGAAGAAACCTTCTCATCGATGGACCACTCCTGTACGACTGAGAGCTTACACAGACGCACTGTAGTACAGTGTTTATTTTTTTAATTTTTATCAAAACTGTGTGCATAGGTGAGGCACAGAGTTCTCCTGCCTCATGACAGGGGGCGCTGGTGATTAGAGATTCTTCCTGCGACTCCTCGGCTGCAGAATAATTGAATTAGTGACAGCAAGCTCCAATAAACAGTTAGCAAGTTAAGTGCAACCATCCAGTCATTTGGTGTTGCTTGGCCTTTTTTTCAGAATGGAGGATTACATATCTAAATTGAAAGCATTTTCTAAACTGGACTTTCAATCGAAGCAGTGTCACATCACTCGAGGTTAAAAGGCAGGACTCGAGTCACGGGGGGGAAGGTGAGAAGGTTGGATCCGAAATACACGGCGAGACAGGTGTTTAGGAGCAAGAGTCTTTACTGAGACATGCATGTAAAAAATAACAAACAGGGGATGGCATGTGAAGACAACAAATAATGGCAGACCTGACGGCAAGGTAATGGCGAGGGTAACTTACAGAATACTCCGACGGAGACGGTAGTGTGCGATCGGCATATATAGTCAGAAGGCACAATCAGTAAATGACAAACAGCTGTGGAAACCCAGGTGAGTGATGATGGGAGGGGCCGTCTCCAGGGAGCAGCGGAGGAATGACAGGAGGGGCGGGGCGCGCCCAGGACAGCGACGAGATGTGACAAGCAGGAGATAATAATTAAAGGACAACCGACATCTCCCGACAAGTTGTGTCCATAATTTGTAAAATGGCTTCAAATGACTTCTACTGAGCGTATTTTACAAAGATTCCACCGCATATAGCTATATTTTACGTTTTAAGACTCGCGCTGTATATTCCGGAAATCTTGTTTTTGAGTTGGTGACGAGTCCTCACCCTACGTCACTGAAGGAACGCCCCTGACCGAAAAAAGGACACATTATAGCAGTCCTTCCATCACGTTAATGCATTTTGCTGTACTTGTTTGGTCTGAAAACATCGTGTTGCACCAAAAAGAGGCAGAAGAGGGCGACAAAGCTCCATGTAAGGAATTTATCAGCCTGTGGAAACGGGCTGATTAATTCCTCACACGGAGCTTGGTCGCCATTTTCTGCCTCTTTTTTGGTGATACATTTCCCCCCAATGTTGCCTCAAAATGGCACGGAATAAATTCTTTAATCGATTGCAAACATGTATGCTTTCCTCTTCAGAACTACAGTAAAGTCTCGTTATATCGATATTCAAGGGAGCCCGAAAAAATATCGATATACAGTAAAGTCTCGTTATATCGATATTCAAGGGAGTCCGAAAAAATATCGATATAACCGGGACTATCGATATATCCGACCCTGTTTGCATGTAAGTTTCTCCGTGCGTGCATAGAAATAGTATCGATATAACCGGGACTATCGATATATCCGATATCGATATAACGAGACTTTACTGTATTTGAATCATATTCATAACTGGATGTGTAACAAGAAAGCATATTGTCCGAATCTGAAACCATTGTTTTGATTCTTGAGCAATGCAAGACGTCTTGGCTTGACGTCACGAACTGGGGGCGGGACTTTCTGAAAATGCCCAATTCGCAGCTCATTTTTTTGCAGATTTTGGACACTTTAAGTCATTTTTATTGGTGTTTTGCCTTTGAATAAAAATATCATACTGCGTGTTTTGTGTATTTTAGATGCTATACAACGTTTTTCTGATGTCAGTTAAGAAACAAAAAAGTGACGTCGGTCGTCCTTTAAAGGAAGACCAATTGTATAGCTCACAAACGGTGAGGGATGAATGTAAATCTCCTCTTTCATGTGGAACTGCTTTGTGTAACAAAGAGGGTACAGAAAGTGCTTCAGAATGAATGACTCTCTGTGTCTTTGTGTTGTCATGTTATTTGTTATTTAGTTTTTTTTTGTTCTTTTGACCTCAAGACGGCGCCGCGAGAGTGGCTGCCTTTATTTTATATATATATATATATATATATATATATATATATATATATATATATATATATATATATATATATATATATATATATTTTTTTCGAACACCGAAACCATCTCTTTGCTCCTGTCACTTGCGAGTTGACAGCGGGGGGGCGGGGCTGCCTCTCCCGGCCGTTCTCCACCTGCTGTCAATTCTCTAATCGCGGACACGGGGCATTTATACGGTTCGCGATCACCTCGCCAATGCCGGATGATTGACTCAACTCGCCACCGTACCTGGACTCTTCCTTCGATGCGCGAGTGTATCCGATCCGAGGTATTTTCCCTGCTTCCCGTAAATTTATGTCATCTTCCGGGATTGCGTAATTTTGCACCCTTGTGTGCCATTTGCTTTTTGGCTTAATAAGCGAGTCGGATCACCCCCTGCCTTCTTACTCGCTGTGTTTTCTTTTATTTGTGAATAAACATCCTGCTTGTGTAGTATACATCTCTGCCGCCTGCTTTGGGATGCCAAACATTCCATTACGTTCCGACGAGTCAGCTGCCGTCACTCTCGCTCAGAACGTGACAGCTACGGATGACTCGGCTACAGGATGTTCTCTTCTCTTAAAATATCTATCCAATGACACTTGCTCTCACTCCCACAGACACATCACTAGATTTCACTGCTTCCTTATTCTTTAATATCGTACTGATCGTAGATTTCGCCATGCTGTATTCCCTAGCCAGATCAGACACTCGCACACCTCCTTCATATTTTGCGATTGTTTCTTTCTTAAATACAATAGTTGTACGCACTACTTTTCTTTTGTCACTTTTAGCAGCACTTACTTTCTTTGGAGGCATGATTAGGGCTAAAACTCTTCGTACACCTATATAAATGCTAGAGCAAAACGCAGCACGTCCGCAAGCGACAACAGTTGGTCACGGAAAGAGCGATACACCCGTACGGCGCTCAGCACCCGACCCTCGCGTACGCACTCACGCGTCGTATTGGTGTTCGAACTACAAAGCAAGAATATCTCGAATATTTTGTTCGAACTCCGATTTGTTCGAACTGTGAGGCGTTCGAGAACCGAGGTACCACTGTGTGTGTATATATATATATATATATATATATATATATATATATATATATATATATATATATATATATATATATATATATATATATATATATATATATATATATATATATATAGGAAGGAAGGCCAGGAAGCTTGAGGGTTCTGCACAGTATCCGTGCTGTTCCCAGCACTGCGCTTTTCTGGACCGAGATATTCAATGTTGTTCCTGGGATCTGTTGCAACCACTCGTCGAGTTTGGGGGTCACTACCCCCCGAGTGCTCCGACCACCACAGGCACGACTGTCACCTTTACCTTCCAGGCTCTCTCCAGCTCCTCTCTGAGCCCTTGGTATTTCTCGATTTTCTCATGTTCCTTCTTTCTGATGTTTCCATCACTCGGGACTGCTACATCCACGACAACGGCTTTAGGACGGCGGAAAAAAATCATTGGCACCGCCCTACCCACTCTCGAGGACTTGCACACTGCAAGAATCCAAACTAGGGCGCGGAAAATCCTTCTGGACCCTCCGCACCCTGCCCACCACCTTTTCCAGCTACTCCCCTCAGGCAGGCGCTAGCGATCCATGCGCACCAAATCCAGCAGACATTTAAACAGCTTCTTCCCCCAAGCCATTAACTCTTTGACCTCTTTCAACGGTAGCCAAAATGGAACTGTATAGTGCCACTTAGCAGTCTTTTTGACGACGATACTAGTGCAGCGTGTTCTACCGGAAACAAATTCCTTGTGTGTTCTACATACTTGGCAATAAAGATGATTATGATTCTGATTCTGATTCTGATTGAACATATTCGATCCAAGATGAGCTTCATAACCATGTCTCTTTGCCATTTTCAGGGTTGTTCTACATAAAGCACATACCTGTTCGTTCATACACAAACCACGCCCACACACCCCCCCCCCCCTCATTTTCTCTACACGTCCTCCTCATGGTGGTCTCTAACACGTCCGCACTATAGGGCGCACCGCACATTTTGATAAAAATCTGAGACGTTTATATGCGCCTTATGGTCGTGAAAATACGGTATATATATATATATATATATATATATATATATATATATATATATATATATATATATATATATATATATATATATATATATATATATATATATATATATATATATAGGGCCAGAGCTACCAGCAAAATTTTAGTTCACTGACAAAGCCTCTTGGATGAGAAGCGAAACATCCGACACCTTCAAAGACGCACAGATGACGGCTGAAGAAACCTTTTTATCGACCTGATTCAGGTGTTCAGCTCATCAACCAACTCTGTAGCAGCATTGGAACAATCCAGATTATTTGAATCAAATGTTACTCCTGAGAGAGCTGGAAAACAGGCAGGATGGCGGTAATTGAGGATCGAGGTTGGAGATCTCTGATCTATACAGTACACTCGAAAAAGTTTGGGAAAATATGTAATGTCACGATGAGCAGGAATACACGCCCTCCGCAAGCAATAACAATCACAAGCAGAGGTTCACAGCGCAAAGTTTCAGTGTGAAGTCGGCGGCCCGAGAGCAAATGGGATGACTATCATCATCACCTGTCAAATGACTACCAAAAGGTTACAAATTGCGAGTTGTATTATCTGGAGTGCACACCCGAGGCAAATGGTGGGGATGAAGTCGGCAGTGTCTGCCAGCATGTCAGGGAGCTCTTGTGGACTAGAATTCATTTTTATGTTGTTGATGTTAATTATGCAATGGCTATGTGTTAACTGAAAAAAATAAAAAATGGTTACATTTCCTGCATCATCAAAGAGTAAAACTCATACAAGCCAAATGTGAATCGGGTTCCATTCGATATTAGCCCCCATCCTACAAATGCAAAAAAAATTCCAAGTAGATGAGAAGGTTTCTTCAGCCGTCATCTGTACTTTTTTTTGAAGGTGTCGGACGTTTCGCCTCCTATCCAAGAGGCTTTGTCAGCGAACTGACGTATTCCAAGTAGATGTTGTTTGACCATATCAGCTGCTTGTCACGTTAGCTTGATAATGAAAGTAAAATTCTGAACTCAAGCATTCCATTTGTTATTCCTCATTTTGACAGTAACTTCTTTAATTTATTTTATTTCATGCTGCGAAAAGAGGAGAAACCTTCATCTCTCCATTGAATTTTCCTCATTATGTAGAGTGGCCAGACAAAACACACTTTTTACTCAAAGGCACAGACGTTTTGCCCAAAGGCATCTGAAAAACCGTGAAAAAGAAAATTATGTGATCTGATGAGAAGAAGATTGAGCTGTTTGGAGTAAACCATATTTGTAGGAAAGCAGAGACTTTCATCAGCAGGTCAATACCATCCGTATGTCAGACACAGTGCTTGCAGCAGCATGCTGTGGTGGTTTTGAAGCCGTAGGAATTCAAATATGAGTCAGAACTGAAGGAAATTGCTCGAGGGAACCACATGGTTAAACTTTTAGCAGGACAACAAAAATCTTGGCCAGTATAATGGTAAACAGTCGATTGATTTATCCATTCAATCATTCTCTGTACCGCCTATAGATAGCAGAGTTGCTGGGTGTGCCGCAGCCAATACCACTTGATTTTGGATGACAAGCTTTGGACACACACAGTAAGCATTGTAAAAATTATGTTTATTTTTTTCTTTCTGAATAAAAAAATTAAATAAACTTTGGAATGTTTGCACTTCACAAATTGTGGACGCCGGCAAACAAAGTGAATGTTGGGACCTTACAAAGAAAACAATCTCAGAATCACTCCGATGATTGGACCACCCGCCCACTACCGGGTGGTGTATCATTTGTGCGACTCAGCACAGCCTGTGTGTGTAGCGGTGAAAATAAACCAGGAATTCATCTTGTTCTCCTTTCAATGCCGAATATGATCCCATCCTAGTGTGCATATTCCAAAAATATGCACTACTTAAAGGACAACCGACACCATTTTTTTTTGTTTCCTAACTGACATCAGAAAAACGTTTTATAGCATCTAAAATACCCAAAACACGCAGGCTGATATTTTTAGACAAATGCAAAACACCAATAAAAATGGGGATTTTCAGAATGTCCCGCACCCAGTTCGTGACATCACGCCAAGACGTCGTTCCTTGCTCGAGAATCAAAACAATGGCTTCAGATTCAGAGAAAATGCTTTCTTTTTACTCATCCAGTTATGAATATGATTCAAATAGTTCTGAAGAGGAAAGCATAAATGTTTGCAATTGATTAAAGGAGTCCACCCATATCAATTCGAGCCGTCAATGACAGCAATGTAGCGTCCCAGAAAATGCAGAAGAAGAAGGATTGCAATACAGTATTTTCTCATCCTGTGTCATCTTGTCAGCTTTGACATTCACTGCCTGGGCCGCTGGGGTATGGTTGTTGATTGGATGCCCTGTCTGGCTTTTTGTCTCTAAAAAACAAAAACACAGTACAGTGTTTCTGAAGTAGTTTGTTGTAGAACGTTGTTACTATATTTTCTGTCACTGTAAGGCAAATTTAAAGGACAACCGACACCATTTTTTTTTCCTAACTGACATTAATGAGAAGGTTTCTTCAGCCGTCATCTGTACAAAAGTTTTTTGTACAGATGACGGCTGAAGAAACCTTCTCATCGATGGACCACTCCTGTACGACTGAGAGCTTACACAGATGCCTAACTGACATTAGAAAACGTTTTATAGCATCTAAAATACCCAAAACACGCACGCTGGTATTTTTAGTCAAATGAAGAACACCAATAAAAATTATTTAAAATGTCCAAAAACGACTTCAAAATGAAACCAGAAATAGCCAGTTTCAGAAGGTCCTGCCCCTTGTTCAACAGTAGCCAAAATGGAACTGTATAGTGCCACTTAGCAGTTTTTTTTTGACGACGATACTAGTGCAGCGTGTTCTACCGGAAACAAATTCCTTGTGTGTTCTACATACTTGGCAATAAAGATGATTCTGATTCTGATTCTGTTCGTGATGTCACGCCAAGACGTCTTGCCTTGCTCGATAATCAAAACACTGGCTTCAGATTAGGAGAAGATGCTTTCTTGTTACTCATCCAGTTATGAATATGATTCAAATAGTTCTGAAGAGGAAAGCATAAATGTTTGCACTCGATTAAAGAAGTCATTCCGTGTTATTTTGAGGCATCTGGACTGATATGTAGCGTTCCAGAAAATACACAAGATGGCCCCCAAACTCCGTTGGAAATGGGCTGATTTGTCTGCTGGGAATTTGTGTCAGCGAATATCAAATAGTTGTCTTGGTGCAACACACAACGAATCACCATCGCGTTATTTATGTTTTTTCCTTCTAATTTCGCCATCAACACGGATCAACACGAAGTTTTCAGACCAAACAAAGTACCGCAAAATGCATTGTGTGTCGCTTTCTCGGTCAGGGGCGTTCCAAATGTGACGTCACGTGGGGATCGTCATCAACTCGAAAACAAGACTTCCTGAATCTTCAACACGAGTCTTAAAACGTAAAATGTAGCTATATGCGGTGGAATCTTTGTAAAATACGCTCAGTAGAAGTCATTTGAAGTGATTTTACAAATTATGGACACAACTTGTCCGGAGGCGTCCGTTTTCCTTTAAGCAAGAGAACATTCTCTGACATATTTTGACCAGTCATGAGTTCCGAATTTCTTTAATTTGATGACGATCAGAAGATAAGTGCTGTTTGATGAAACTTGCATTTAAAATGATTGATAAAATGATTCAATGGCCCATGGTTCATTTGGAATTAAATGTAGGGCATGAGGATACATGGAGTGTACGGCGACAGAGGCCACAGGAATTAATAAAAAAGGGGGGAATATTTACAAACACCCAATTACTAATGGTGGGAATAAAAAAAATAAACCTCATGTAGATTTAGAGCTGATTTTCGCTATAGTCCACTTGGTTCATTAGTCAGACACATAAGATGTCCTGTAACCCCCCAAAAAAGTTTTGTTTTTCACTTCTTTGAGGAATGAAGGAAGTTAATTGACCTGCAGCAAATTATTAATAGTGACCTGCAAATGAGAATAAAATCTGAGTAAACAAGCTGTTACACTTTCACTTTATTGCAACCATCTATCAAGTTGCTTGTGTATTAAAAATAGGTTGAACACGATTTATTCATTTTCATGATAGGCAAGAAAAATGACCTGAAATGAAACAATCTGTTTATTTGCCGTGATTTGCACTTCATCAGACTCGCCTGTACACGCTGCACATGTCATTTGTATCCACTGCTATCTGCTGTTGGAAACTGGAAAAGTCAAACAACTTATACACTTATACTTTTTGGACTACTTTTTATATGGATGGAAATATTCATTTCAGGGTCGTTAAATAGTTTTGAGATGTTTTTGTTGATTGGAATTGATTCTTAATTACTTTTCGGCAAGCAGAGATGATGCTTGTTTTAAGTTGACTACAGGTATGACTTCTACAACTACTGTTCCCTCCTTCGTTGCGTTTTCCGGAAATTTGGAAGGCATGTGGAACCGTGTTTCCTCTAACAGGTCAGTTTGCCTACTATGACAGACATCTTAACGGATGTTCCTATCATTATTGTCACGGTTTGCAAGGTGGTGATGGTGGGTGTGGATCCCAAAAAGCAGGCAGGAGGGAGCAGGAGGTTGTTTGACAAATTGTATTAAAATAAAGGTCAGCAGGAACAAAATGTAAAACATCAAAATCATCTGAACAGAAAAAATACAAAGTATCAAAAGAAAACCAAGTGTAAAAGTCCGCCAAGGTTAAACAAACACATGCACAGCATACAATGCATGCGATTGCAGACAAAGCATGCAAGAAACATGCAGCAAACAATGAACCGACACCGGTTGGTCGTGCCGGGTGTCCTCTTAAGTGTCAGTGATTAAAACGACCAGCACCTGCGAGGCTGCAGGCAGGGCTGACGTCGCTACCCGTTGGTGGCCAATCTGATCGGGACGACCAGCACCTGTGCAGGTGCAGGCGGGGCCGACAGCGCCCCCCGTTGGTCGCCAACCAGATCATGACAATTATGTTTGTGTTCGCCAACATGGGTACACCACACGCTGTGTCTGATGTACGTGATGGAAATAAACTTGATTATGCTTTTTGACTTACCGTATTTTCTAGTGTATAAGGCGCACCCCCAATGAGTGGTGTACAGTATTTTCAAAATTTTCCCATATATATAAGGCCGACCAGACTATAAGGTGCACGCCCAATGAATGGTGTATTTAAAAAAAATCCACATATACAGCATGCACCGAACTATAAGGCGCACCTTAAATGAATGACATGTTTAATAAAGCTTTCGACATATAAGGCACACCACATTATAAGGCGCTACAGGAGAGACTGGGGTTATGTTTTATTATGTATATCCCAGCACTGATCGTGCACTACTTCTTTTACAGGGGGTAATGGGGTCGGTGGTTTCTGACTGGAGTTGCGAATTCTGTTGTGGCTCAATATTATTTCACATATAAGGTGCACATGTGTTTAAGGTGCATGGTCCTCTTTTGAATAAAATCAAGGCTTTTTGGTGCGCCTTATACACTGGAAAATATGGTAAATAATTTTCTAAAACATGCACATTCCACACAGGAAGGCCGGAGCATGAATTGAACCCGGTTCCTCTCCACTGTGAGGCCAAGGTGCTCTCCACTCAATACTGGGCTGCCACCTCTAGAATTGTCTTGCTAAATTGACAAGTTGGCTCCATCAATTTTTGCTTTCAAAATGTTTAGAGGAGCGACAGTCACTCCCAAATGACTTTGCTGTTTTGCACCGGCCTTTTGGTATTCAGAGATGCAAACTCAGCCACCTCAATTCTCAGGTTTGTTAATCACATTCCACTCATCTGTTAAATTAATCTATTGACATCTTCTCCTCCAGTGAAGCCAGTAACGCCTGACAAAGTTGTGAATTTAGAAAGACTAACTTATAATCTTATGCCTCATTTTTATTTGCCAGGTCGTCGGATGACAGTTACCTTTCAAATATGGCCGTGGGTGGATTCCATGAGACACTCACAGACATGGAGTGTATTAATATTTCAAAGCACTGCCAACGTCCTCCCCAAGCAATTACAATTCAGGGCCTGCATATGGTATTAGTGAGAAATAGTTGAAAATTGTTACGTTTGTCTCACCCAAAGTGCCTCTTTCACACATGTGTGAACAACAATAATAAAATGCAAATATCTAAATCCCAACATTATATTACTTACCAAAGTCACTGAAGAGTTGCATATTGTGTGTTGTCTACAGACAATGTGTAGCTTAAAAGACAGACATACATAAAAATAAAGAAACCAAAAAAGAACTGCGGCGAAGAATATGCATTGACCGTCAAAGAAAGTCACACCGGATTGTAAGTGCCAAAGGACCCCAAATCTATTCATGACAACACATTGCACTTCCTGTATCCTGCTATCTACTGTAAGTCTTCTTTTCCTTTCGGCTTTTCCCTTCAAGGAGTCGCCACAGCAAATCAGTGTCCTCCATCTTTAGAGTTTTGATCCGCATGTTTGTTTTGGCCAAGCTTTTACGTCGGATGCCCTTCCTGGCACAACCCTCTGTATTTATCCGGTCTTAGGACCGGCACAAGAAGACATGTCCCTTTGTGGCTACAGAACAAGCAACTCGCTCAGTAAAAGGCTCCCAAACACTGTAAGTACATTTTTTAAACTACACGTTTGAGCTAATAACTTCTACTACACGCTGACTATGAGAGCACCACTGCCACCTACTGTTCAGTTACATTTTACATTAAACACACACACAAACACGCGCACGCACACACACACACTCACACGCACGCAAGCGCGCGCGCACACAGACACGCACGCGCGCACACACGTACACACACGCACGCACGGACACACGCACACACGCATGCACGCTGAAGATGCGTAGAGATTTGTTTTTACTTGTTGGCATTGCTGAACTCCATTTTGTAATGATCTTAAATGATAATAATCATAATAATACATTTTAATTCAAGCGCCTTTCAAAGCTCTCAAGGACACTTTACAGTCACAGACCGGCATAGAAAGGAAAACAGGTACAATAATAAATAAAATACAATTATAAAAAGAAACAAGAGATAAAGCTACACATAAAATGCAATTTTAAATAGGTGGGTTTTGAGATGGGTTTCGAAGGTGGGATGAGACTCGCTGTTGCAAATGTCGGGAGGAAGTGAGTTCCAGAGTTTGGGGGCAGGTCAGCTGAAAGCTCTGTCCCCCATCATGATGAGACGGGCAGGGGGGCACACAGAGTTGGAGGGAGGAAGAGGATCTGAGAATCTAGAAATTTGAAGAAGGTCAGAAAGGGGGGCAAGGTTATGAAAATCTTTAAATGTATAAAGACGAAATTTAAAGTTGATTCTATAATTATCGTATCACAATAAACAAAAGTGGCTTCATTGTAGTATAAATTGAGAAATTAACTAGTGGTGTATTGCCCGAATACACCATATAATGATAAATCCAAGGTACAAATTTTGATGAGACAACCGAGGAAGCTGCCAAAGGAGAGAGACATAATAGTCGATATGTTCAGCTTGCAAAAGATCGATGCACAATTATCTCCGCTCACCTGTCTGACCTGTGAGTTTGCACTGGACTGGCTTTCATGCACTTGTCACACTGCGTCAAACTGAGCTGTGAGCCAGTGCGTCAGTGTGTATGTGAGGTCGCTGGAGCAGTTAGAAGATTGCTGGAGGGACTTAACTCAAGCTACAAATTTCTGACTGTGACCGTGGAGTGCCATCCCTGGACATGTAATGGAGGGGTACAGGTAAGAGGAACAACCAGGTTGCCATGCAAGCTTTTTGGGATTCAAGATAGAGAAAAGAAACACGACATAGGGTTTAACATAACATTTATGGTTCAAAAGCTAGAAATGGAGTTGGAATCGCATTTGACGACATTACAGAGTTGAGCCAGCATTCAAGTATCAAGAAGACGACGACATTTCCTGCTCTATGATATGTTCCAAAATGCAAGCATTTATATCTGATGAGTAACTCAGCATTGCATTCCTGACCAAAAGCAAAAAAATATTGCAATGCACCTCGGCGTGATAAAGGATGTGCACAGTCGCTGGAAGAGCTGGTCAGGCTTTTATTCAGCAAGCGTAGCAGGTCGCACATTGATACAGGAGTTGTTGGTGCCACAACTCATGCCCATGCTCAGCACACTGAGACTGCTAGCGGACTCGCTAGTTGTATGGTCCTCTCTTCTCTCTGTGACGTCACGCTCCCCCGACTAGCCCAGCCTTCAAACACGCAAATCATGAGCACCGTACGTTACAATACATAAACTGATGTCTACTTTGCTCAAAATGCAAATGCATTTCATCCCCTTAGCTTAACCTTCACGGCTAGATCTGTGCTAGATCTTGCAGGGTTAATTAAGTTGCTTCAGCTGCATCAGATGCCTGTAAGAAACTATACTTAAACACTTTGGCATTAAAATGGTCGCATAGATGAAAAAGTCACAACCTGCATGCACAATAAGCAGTCACAGCAGTGACTGTGTGCGAAATTACAACATTTCCAAAGAACAACGAACTGAGTGCAGATGTCTCCACTTCATTAACCGTAACAGTGAGACATAACTTCATCAAGGTTTCCTTCCTTTCATTAATATTGGAGAACAGGCTGACCCACAGTGTATTTGATTGTTTTTTTAATCTCAATTGAAGTTGTGAGAACACACATGGTGTACAAAAAAAACAATGTGGAACCGGTGACAATACCCGCTCATATTTACATTTCTACATAGTTTGAAAAAAAAATCACATATGTGCTAAATCAATGCAGTGCTAACTGCATTGATTGTCCCACACAAACACACACACACATACACACACACAAATTCAGCACATTTTGAACAGTAAACAAGGCTGTGAGATGCGACGTTGTGCCACTAAGGCTTCGGGCATTATGATTGCACATAACACATGCCTCGACACAATAACAGAGCCATAAACATGAGCAATATTTTCCCATTTTCTCTACAGGCGAGAGAACTGTAGCTGTTCGGAGGTGCTGAGTCCATCACTGATAATCATTTGCCTTACACGTCACACGGCCAGGGATATGAATCATGGCGCATGGGGTCACTACGGTGAATGTGCGGCATAGAACAGAGCCCAAGTGAACCATACTGGCTGTAAATGGTGGCCGTTGTACACCTCAATTCTGTATGTCAGTGTGTGTGTGTGTGTGTGTGTGTGTGTGTGTGTGTGTGTGCGTGTGTGTGTGTGTGTGTGTGTGTGTGTGTGTGTGTGTGTGTGTGTGTGTGTGTGTGTGTGTGTGTGTGTGTGTGTGTTTGCGTGTGTGCGGTCCTCACTGCATGTTGGCTCACAAAGACAATATTATTTTCAAAACCACAGGCAAGAAAACAATGTAAGGTAGACAAGCTCCTCTTGAAATTAGCAGGGAAACTGGCTAAATCCAGTGGAGCAGATGGGTGGGATCAAATCCACATAGTCATCAGTGACCATCGGTAGCCCCAAATGATTATGAGATGTTTGACTACAGTTCAGAATAACCAATGTATACAAACGTGATTTAGTCACACATTCATGATGGAATTTGGATGTGTGCACAAGCTGTTCAAACCAAGTTGAAACAAACCGAATAATATTTTAGGATTTCAGAAATGCAAACACCACACAACACCCGTGGTAAAAATAGTTATTCACAGGGGGTGCACAATGAAAAAAGAAACAGAAAATTCTGGTCAAAATTAAATAGGGGGAAAAACAGCACATTAACAAAAAGCTTGTGAATAGGCAAAATGTAGTTACCTGAGAATAGCTAATGAAATGTCAAGAGCCCAAGTCCACTTGACAAAACCAAAGCAAGATCAAATAACGAAACAAAGGCTAAACCTACAAAAACATCACGCAAGAGGTGGATATAATAACTTCAGCAAGGTCAACAATAAATCCAACAACAGCAGGCAGTGTGTCTGTCCTTAAATACGGCTACATGATGGGAACATTGGTTTCAAGTGTGCACTGAAAGATTGGCTCTAGTCTGACACCTGCTGGAAACACTAGAACAACAATATGAGAAGAAGAAAAAAACAACTCAATGAGAATGCTTTAATATTAGAATAGATTAGATCAGATGAGCCTTTATTTGTCTCACAGTAGAGAAATTTACATTTCACATCAGCAAAAACAAAAACAGGGGCTGTTGTGAAGGTAGCCACTCCCGTGGTGTCATCTTGGAGTCAAAAATAAATAAATAAAATAAATAATATGACACAACACAAAGTACACAGACAATCTTCAATCTTAAGCACTTTCTGGACCCTCTTTATTGCATGAAGCAATTCCAGATGAAAGAGGAGAGCCTAATTTTCACCTGTGGATCAAGGACATCATCATGGTGGAATTCGCACGTCTGCTACAAGCTAAGTTTCGAAAGCGAACACGAAGCTGTAGCATTCATTAACGAAAAGAGATTGTCTGACACCTCCTGTCCCACGTAAATCTGCTTCATTTACAAGCCGCGACACTTCCACATATGCAACGGTGCTCCTCAAGCCATGCATCCATCCCGCCGCAGACTGTCCAACAGCACCAACCTTTCCGCTGAACAAAGCGGGGCTGTGAATATGCTGTCCATTACAGGTGCAAAAAAAGCACAATCGCCCCAGGGCTGTCCAGCGATAACAGTGAAATGGCACCAACATTCCTCCCAATCAAAAACAGTGCTGGCACATTCGTGCTGCAGAGGATAAAAGTGTCCAAAATAAATGAGGTTTTTGATCTTTTTGCATTGAGCTAAAACAGGGGTGGGCAAACTTTTTGACTCGCGGGCCGCATTGGGTTCTAAAATTTGACAGAGGGGCCGGGTCAGGAGCATTTGGAGGGAGTGTTTGGGCCGGAAATACTCTGAACAAGTTATGTCCATAATTTATAAAATCACTTCAAATGACTTTGACTGAGCGTATTTTACAAAGATTCCACAGCATATAGCTATAGTTTACGTTTTAAGACTTGCGCTGAATATTCATGAAGTCTTGTTTTCGAGTTGATGACGATCCCCATGTGACGTCACGTTTTGACGCCCCTGACTGAGAAAGCGACATACAATGCATTTCTTTGTTTGGTCTGAAAACTTTGTGTTGATCCGTGTTGATGGCGAAATTAGAAGGAAAACACATAAATAACGCCATGGTGAATTGTTGTGTGTTGCACCAAGACAACTATTTGATATTCGCTGACATAAATTCCCAGCTGACAAATCAGCCCATTTCCAACGGAGCTTGGGCGCCATCTTCTGCATTTTCTGGGTGCTACATTGCTGTCATTGACGGCTCGAATTGATATGGGAGGACTCCTTGAATCAATTGCAAACATTTGTGCTTTCCTCTTCAGAACTATTTGAATCATATTCATAACTGGATGAATAACAAGAAAACATCTTCTCCGAATCTGAAGCCATTGTTTTGATTCTCGAGCAAGGCAAGACGTCTTGGCGTGACGTCACGAACAGGGGGGGTGGGACCTTCTGAAACTGACCATTTCCGGATTCATTTTGAAGTCATTTTTATTGGTGTTTTTCATTTAACTAAAAATATCAGCCTGCCTGATTTGGGTATTTTAGATGCTATAAAACGTTTTTCTGATGTCAGGGGGAAACAAAAACAAAAAATTGTGCCGGTTGTCCTTTAAATGTAGTATGTACAAACCTCATAGCATTGTATGTCGCTTTCTCGGTCAGGGGCGGTCCTAACGTGACGTCACATGGGGATCGTCATCAACTCGAAAACAAGACTTCATGAATATTCAGCGCAAGTCTTAAAACGTAAACTATAGCTATATGCTGTGGAATCTTTGTAAAATACGCTCAGTCGAAGTCATTTGATGTGTTTTTATAAATTATGGACATAACTTGTTCAGAGTATTTCCGACCCATAGTAAGAACACTACAACCCAATTTATTAACTGTCTTTCAAATGTGAAAAATATCCCTGATCAGTTAATAAATTTGTCTCAAGGAATATGGCATTTAGATACTCTTTCGCAGATACTTGGAGGAGGAAATAGAAATAGATTAAAATAACATATGCACTGTGATTTATCAAGATTGCGTCTGTTTTTAATAAGTTTCCATCGAAGGGGCAAAGTTAAAGAAATCAACATTTATTGAAAAATGGAATCACTTTCAACATTCAAAACATATTATTACAAAACGAAATATTCAAGCTCAATAATACCTACTTGTGTTAAATTCCGCCAAATCATAGATGGTTTGTCCTGACCGCGCGCTCAACAAACTCCTCACTGAGGCCCCCGCCTTCACGCGCAAACAATACTCGTGTACAATCGCCGAGCACACAAACATAGACTACTTGCAGTTGAAATTTGCATACTCGGCACGGCAGCCAATCAGAAGCCTGCTTCTTTCTTCCGGACTTTCGCAAGCGTTATAAAGTCGTGCAATTGCATGTCATTTTCCAAAATAGATGCACAGAACCTCAGCCCAGAAGAAAGATTCAAAAGAAGCTAACAACATATGTGACGCTACAAAACGTAAATTTACATTAAACCGTGACTGTAAAGTGTACTTGAGACTTGTGAAAAGGGCTTAGTGGCTCGTAGGAACCAATGCAAACGTTGCATTGTGTACCGCAATGACAATCGACTACTGCACAAAAAATCTACAGCCATGCACATTTTTCGTAAATTAAGCAAGGTAGCATCTATAGTAGGGGCATTCTTGATTTAAAAAAAAACTTTATACTTTGTGACAATGTTTTTTAATGTGATTAGTTGTCTCATTGTGCTTCAAGTTGTGAAAAATGGGGCAGGCAACTTTTCAGTTATCTGCCCTGTTGTTCGCTAACTTTTTGTCATGAGTTTTAGACACTGTTTGTACGATGATTTGGGCAAATTCGGCGGGCCGGATTAAAAAGCCTAACGGACCGTATGTGGCCCGCGGGCCGTAGTTTGCCCATGTCTGAGCTAAAATGTTCCTTGTTGGTGCTGGATGTGGGAGTGAGATCAATTCACTTTGCACTTTGGCAAATGTGAACAATTCAGGAATGTTGTCGAACTCAATGTACAAAAAAAAAATAATATTTCAAACAACCACAAAGCTTTGCCTTTAGTCCTCTTAGCATGACATGAATTCAAAATCACCACAGGTAAGTCCACTATCTTAATTTTAAACACCTACACAAAACTGAAAAACATAATCTGAAATGTTCAAGTTCCCTGCTAGCTGAGCAAAAATCAGTACGCAGTGAAAAGCCTATCTGTCTGTCTGTCTGGCTGGCTCCCCTTTATTTCCTCACCACAGCAGCTGCTCCCCAACTATCACCAACCGTTTGAAAGCGCTGCCCCCAATACAAGCCACTGCATTGTGAACGGGTCACACGGCTCCAGCATGATTGATGGCAGACAGAGAAAGGGGATGGAGAGGAAGCGAGGCAGGTAGGGGAAAAATGTCTGACAGTAACCGGCAGATGTTTGAGGTTGCTGAGATTTGACACTGGTCGGTAATTGTGAATTTGAGGACTGTCCTCTTGCATCTTGTCAACGGCCATTTTAGCCACTGTCATCGATGTACTTCAACATTTGCATGACATCTTTTAGTTCTAAGAGTCTTGTGTGTCGAACCATATTCGCCTCATAACAGTCACATATTAAGGTGCTTAAAGCTAATTTTCATTATTCATCCGTCCATTTTCAAGACCCATTGACCTTATTACAATTGCGGGTAACCTGAAAACGAGCCTAAATGACTTAGGGAGGGCAGCGGGGTTCACCTTTGAATGGTCATCCAATAAATACAGGGCACGCAAACTCCACCAAGTAGTACAATTTATTTAAAAATGGTAATGTCCACGGGTTTAGTTTTTTTTTGGGAATCGGGACGAATCTTGAAATTTTTGACCCTTTTTCCACATTTCTCGTGCATCATAACTTCAGGGATGCAACAACTATCTCCATTTATACTGCTTGTCCACAGGTGAGCAGGAGCTCATCCCAGCCGACTTGTGGCTTGAGGCAAGGTTATCACTACAGTGGTAACCAGGCTTGAGTCGGCAAATTAACCATACACAATCAGAGTCACAATCAAGCTTTTTTGATTTTGGAACATGAGATGAAGCTAGCGTACCAAGAAAATAATATGCACACTACACAATGTAGGACAGTGTTGTCCATCCCTTTTTGAATATGCAGAGTGAAAACATATTTGTGTATCATTAGGGTTTGAAGTTTCACATCAACATAATTGATTCACAGCTCATACAAATCACATACTTTCCTTGTCGTCAGTGAAACACCCCACAGCCGTCTGATGCAAATGAGGAGGAGTGAGTGTGATGCATTGGGTGTGATAAAGTGTCTTTGGGAAAATCACAAGCAATATAAGCCACTACCACTCATGTTGATGTACTCTACACCAACACACACCCATTACAGCATTAAGCATTCCGAATGGCACAGGGAGCCAAGGCATGAAAGCAGGCTGCTGTGAATAGCCTGCAGGCTTCAGGCTTCTTTATAGTGAGTCAAGATGTGTGCATACTGTATGTTTATGCGCCAGGGGAGGTATGCATTTTCCAAAGTAGGAACTGTTGCTTTCCCCAAAGATACTAGCCATCGCATGGCAGCTAGAAAGAGTCAAAAGAGAACCACATATAGTTGCCAGCTCGAGAGTACTGTGATGCTCAGGGGCTCTTGGGGGAATACTCGGAGTGTGGAAGGCTAACAAATAAGCATACATGCTAGATGGCAATAACACTCTGACTACTGATGGGATATCAGCTTAGAGATGAGAGTTTGATGTTGCAGATTAGCAAGGGATCATTTCAGAGCTTGAAACTGAGAGATCCATTTGGTCTTTCCTCAGAGGGATAATATGAGTGCACGATGAAGTACGTGGGTGTTTCAGACCAGAAGATATTTAAGCAATGAAAAGAACCAGTAATATTCAGCTGGGCAGAAACAGCACAAACTGGGTTTTCATAAATATATTGTCTCTTAATGTGATGATCTGCTCTTGCCTCATTTGTTAGCAAAATGGCAGTGTTTAAAATTGTTCATGCAAGGCAGGGCTACATACCCAAGTTGGAGGAGCTAATTGAACCTTCATTTCCACTTTAGAGGAGCTGATTTTTTACTATGAATTGTTTCGAATGTTATGCAGTCATTCTTAGTTGATGGCGAGTGTAACAAACGATTACCCTTGAGAAAATTATGAGAGATACAATACAGTGATACCTCGGTTTATGAACACCTTGGCTTACGGACTTTTCGGTTTACGAACGTTAGATAATGAAAATTTTACCTTGGCATAGAAACCTTTTTTTCAGGATACACACGGAGCGCCACATGAGTGATGTGTCATTCGCGAACGAGCCCGTTCTTCGAACAACAAAATGACAGCCGACTGTTTTTGTCCTCTATACCCCGCCCCCAGTCTTCGGTTAAAGCCATGTGACTGGTCAAGAATGCAGCACTGAGGGGAGGTGGATTAAACATTAAAGAGACAGGCAGACGACAGTGAGAGACAATGAGGTTAAAATCTTAGCGAAAGAACATAGTTGGTTTGAAAGGGGAGTAAAAGAAGCGATTCTCATAAAACAACAAAATCCTTCATTAAAGCGGTCTGGTGGGGTGAGGTTCAATTTGGATCGTTCATACAATAGCCTGCTTAGGCAAAACAGGTTAGACAACATTCGTAATGCTGATGAGGTGATACCCGAGGGAGGGGGGCAAACAGGCCAGTCGTTAGTCAGGAATGTAGGAACAATCAGTGGAGCCACATGGAGTGGTCCTCTGATCCCCCCAACCTGAGAGTAGGGACCTATCATAGCTGTGTCCGGCGCCGCCATGTCTGGACATTAGGGATATATAAATAGGGCCGATACGACCAGTAAGACTTTAGTTAGCTGACGAAGCCTCTTGGATAGGAGGCGAAACGTCCGACACCTTCAAAAAAGTACAGATGACGGCTGAAGAAACCTTCTCATCGATGGACCACTCCTGTATGACTGAGAGCTTACACAGACGACAGTGAGAGAGTTTCAACTTTGATAGTTCAAAGGCAGTGTAGACTGCAAGGTTAAAATATCCCATCAATCAGCCTCCACAAACAACCCGCACAAGCCATCTGTACACTTGATGCAAAAAGCTATCAACCCAGCTAAACAGAACACAATTGAAGAGGAACTAAAGGTAAAGGTAAATAAAACGACTTTATTATACTGTACAGTTTATTTATTTAATAATAATACCATAGCACATTTATTATACATAAAATAAGGTATATTTTCCCTATGGAAAATTATTTTTTGGGATACACACTTCGCCTTACACACTCTCACTGTCTGGGAACCAATTAAGTTCGTAAGCCAAGGTGTCACAGTATGTGTCACCGTCTTGAATAAAACCAAAGATTAAACCTTTATTTGAGTCGCAAGCATTACAAATGAATAAATAAATAAACTTTTTTTTCTACAAACAACAGACAGTTTTTAGAAATGCTGTACATAATGTTTCGGCTGACAACTTAGTTGGTTTGTCAATTTGACATATTGTACAGCGAGATGCGGACACTGATGACATTGGTCTACAGTCACTGAGCAAATCAGGATGTACAACAAAAAATAATGCACCAAAACAAAAATAGTGATTGTGACACAGTTGTGAGAGACGAACCGAGTTGTAGCAAGGGATGAACATACACAAATATCATAAGTAATATCTTTTTAGGCCATAAAGATGCCTGCAATTTGATCTCTCGGCACAGTTTAAGGTTGACATGTCTGAGCTCCTTTTGTCAGGGACCAAATTAACCAAAAACAGTGTGAGCTGAACCAGATTGCCACGGAATACTGAGAGACTCATTTGATGGCTTTTCAAAAATCAAATGCGAGTGGACAGGATAACTCTCACTTATTTGGATTGCACCTTTTTGGTTTAAATAATTTGAAAGGTGACTTGAGCCAGGCTGTGGTGTTCCTGTGATCGTTCCTTGTAGCTCTGTATCTTCCTGCTGTATTTATATGCTCTCCATCAAACTGATTCAGTAGGAACCAGTTAAAACATTAGAGTCACATAAGTCACATAAGCTAGAACACAGGTGTCAAAGTCAAGGTCCAGGGACCAAATCCGGCCCGCCAGATCATTTTATTTGGCCAGCAAAAGCAAATTAAAGTTGTGAAATCCCATGATGCTTCCTAAAGTCCGAACCAAAATTTCAAATTGTCCCACGTAAACCACAATAACAGTCATTATCTTTACTTCAATTTTGAAAAGTAGTTATTCATGATTTTTTGGTGCGCTCTATATGTAATATGTGGAGGGAATTAAACATTCTAAAGGCTTCCACAAATTCATATCGGCCGCCGAGAGGAAACCGTAACTCCAATGTGGCTCGCAGCAAAAAATGAGTATGACCCTTTTGAGCAAGAAAGTCACCGCCGTTGTGGGTGGGCAGCTATGCGAGTGTAAAGAATCAGTCCAATTTTGGACAGATTACCCGTTGACCTTCTCCTGCATCCTGCAAAAAAGTCTCCACTGCCGTGTCTCAATTTCTATAGCTTCTAATAGATCAATGGTAGTTGCTGTTCATCAAAAGATAAAAGGAGCAGCAAATGGATCATACAGAAATTTTAACCGAAAATCGCATTGTATATCTTGGATCCAAGAATTGACTAAGCCTCCTCGAGAGCACTTTTTCCTCAAAGAGGCCTTAGGACTGTGACACCCAATCGAGAGAACACACAGTAGGTCACACTTGAAAATTGAGACCAACAGATTAAGGTTTTACTGTGACAGGGTGCTGTCCACAGTGCGCATGGAGGCAGTTTATCTAATGTGCCTATCACATTACTGGCATGCATTAAGCAAGAGACATTTCTAACACAAATCTTCCAAAATAGAAAGTGAGCAAACACAAAAATGCTCTCAATTCATATTATTCTCAGACCTGTTTGTGAAGAAGCCTGCATTCTGATTTTTTTTGGGTTGGAGTAGGGGGGGGGGGGGGTACAATAACTTGTCCGTAAGTAATCTCTTTATACTCACAGATGAGTGTCCTTGAACCAAAATCAGACCCCTGCTCCAGTGTGTCATCAAAAGTGTTCTCATGCTCGATCAGTAAAGCAGGTAGGATGGAGATGTTACATTGCAGGTGTTCACATGACACATGGCCAAGAAAAGGATAAAAACCACAATAACCCAGTAGAATGTGCTTGCTTGTAATGTTGCTCGACTATTTAGGATTATGCAGTACAGTAGAAGCCCAGAGACATCTAGCTCCCTGTGGCCAACCGTCGTCACTACAACTATCTTGTATTGAATGACCTCATGATTGATGATGACATACATGTTTTTGGTGCCTGCCTTTGATGCTGGTCCCTCACTCATTGTATCACTTATGTTTTCACCTCTGTTTGCTGCTCTGGGTTGTGCTCTTTTGAGCATTTGTAGATCATCAGTGCCATTATTTCCTGCCGCACAGCATAAAAAATATCTGTATTGAATTTTTGAGCGCGGGTTTCCTACTTTGTTAAAGGACAACCGACGGCTCCAGACAAGTTGTGTCCATAATTTGTTTTAATTTTAAAATCACTTCAAATGACTTCTACTGAGCACATTTTACAAAGATTCCACCGCCGATAGCTAGATTTTACGTTTTAAGACTCGCACTGAATACAGTGAGACCTCAACTTACGAACACCTTATATTGCGAACGTTTCATCTTACGAACATCAAATTTATGAAAATTAAAACTTATAATAAGCACTATTTTCATATTACACACCCACCACTGGTGGTCCATCAAGCACACGACCTTCGGATCTGGCGGAGTGATCTTCGGCACACGACCGAACAGCACTCCAGCCGGCGCTACTTTCCACAACCCCTGTCATTGAATGCACACGTCAATCGCCTACTTAGAGCTTTTTGCTGATAATTTTACTATGATGGGACCGAAAAAAAACCACCACGGGCTCGTGTTCAGCCCAAGAAGACACAAAGTCGCTGAGAAGAAGGAGATAATTGAAAAACACGAACGAGGTGTGCGTTTGTGTTATTTAGTGCCCGAGCACGGCTATGCTAAGTCAACCATTGGTCCCATTCTCCGGAACAGAAAAGCCATCAAAGGTGCGTCTGTTGCAAAAGGTGTTTCCGTGCTCTCAAAGCGATGGTCTCGGGCAATCGAAGAAGTTAAAAAGTGAGTTGCTGAAGCACCAGAAAGTCAGACAGCAATATATTAACATTTAGACAGCCGCGCGGCCCAAAGGAGATGTCCGATTCAAATCAATCGCGCTCCTTTTGGCACAGTCCGAAAAGTTCCACAAGTCAACTGGTCCAGCTGGTGGCAACAGAGTGATGATGTCAACTCAATTGAACTCCACTGAACTGTATTTATAGAGCACTTTCAAAAAGCCAACGCTGCATACAAAGTGCTGTGACATGGCAATCTATTAAAGAAGTCCTTCTGTCTCATTTTAAGGTGTCTGGACTCCAATGTAGCATCCAGAAAATGCAGAAGATGGTGCCCAAGCTCTGTTGTAAATGGGCTGATTTGTCTGCTGGGAATTTGTGTCAGCAAATATCAAATACAGTGAGACCTCAGCTTACGAAAACCTTATCTTACAAACTTTTCATCTTACGAACGTCAAATTTATGAAAATTAAACCTTGAAATACGCACTATTGTCATGATACACACCCACCACGGCTTGTGAAGTAATCTTCGGCGGAAGAACACCAAAGCACACGACCTTCGGATCTGGCGGAGTGATCTTCGACGGAAGCACACGACCGAACAGCGCTCCAGCCGGCGCTACTTTCCACACCCCCTCTCATTGAATGCACACGTCGATCGCCTCCTTGGAGTTTTTTGCTGATAATTCTACTATGATGAGACCGAAAAAAACACCACAGGCTGGTGTTCAGCCCAAGAAAACACAAAATAAAATCACTGTCGCTGAGAAGAAGGAGATAATTGAAAAACACGAACGAGGTGTGCGTTTGTGTGATTTAGTGGCCGAGCACGGCTATGCTAAGTCAACCATTGCTACCATTTTCCGGAACAGAGAAGCCATCAAAGGTGCGTCTGTTGCAAAAGGCGTTTCCGTGCTCTCAAAGCGACAGTCTCTGGCAATCGAAGAAGTTGACAAACTTCTGTTAATTTGGATTAACGAAAAGCAGCTATCCGGCAACAGCGTGTGTAAAGCTATTTTATGCGAGAAAGCACGGCTAATTCACGCCGATATCGTCATGCACCAACCTGAAAGTTCGGCGCTTATTGAGGATTTTAAAGCCAGTAACAGAACATCTGAGGAGGAGATGGAGCATCAAGTGAGCTCATAAAGGCAATATTGGCAAAGTGGAATGATGTGCAGGCTTTTACGGAACAGTTCCATTCAGAAAAGACTGTGGCTATGACAATCATCAACATTTTCTTCTTTTCCTTTCGGCTTTTCCCTACAAGGGGTCGCCACAGCAAATCAGTGTCCTCCATCTTTAGAGGTTTGATCCGCATGTTTGTTTTGGCCAAGCTTTTACGTCGGATGCCCTTCCTGACACAACCCTCTGTATTTATCCAGGCTTGGGACCGGCACAAGAAGACTTATGTCCCTTTGTGGCTACAGAACAAGCAACTCGCTCAGTAAAAGGCTCCTAAACACGAAATGGTCATTGGCACAGCAACATTCAAAAAAGCAAAAACTATACTCACCATTTGATGACAATGCTCCGATCTAATTTTTTTCCAGTTCTGTAAAGTTGTTAAAACAATTCTGGTGTCATCAAGACGGGTCCAGGAAATGCTAGCCTAATCTTTCAAATGTTACAGAAAAATTTGTAAGTAAGCTAGTCAACCTTGATCCATCACTGTCCCAAATGAGCATTTTTAGCGGATGGTGACCGATCAACAAGATGAACAATAATGTGATGCCTCAGCTTCGTAAGACCTTACAAGTCAGAAAGCAACAGGTGTCAATTAAGAGGTTTTTAATCAGCAAAAATGATGAGGAGTCTCCAAAGAAAAAAGAAGAGAAGCCACACCAGAGGTTAAGTTACCAACAGTCCTTATGGAAGGTGACTCTCCTTCCATAAGCCATCGACCATCAAAAAGGTAAATAAAACTTTATTTTACAGCACAGTTTTTTTCTTTAATTACAGTCCTCATGTAATGTGCATCTCTTTCCAAACAGCAATTCCCTTTGACCTTCGACCTCCAACACCATTCCATCAAGCCATCAATGACCATCACAAATGTAAATAAAGTGACTTTATGATACAATGCAGTGTATATCTTTCATTACAATACAATAGCACATTTATTATACATAGAATAAGGTATGTTGTGTGTAGTTTTAGGGCTTATTTAGTTGAAAAGTGTCTTTTATGGAAACCCGGGAACGGATTATTCTTATGTTAATTGGATTGGATTGGATTGGATTTGCCTTTATTAGTCTTTCAGTGGGGAAATTTACATTTCACAGCAGCAAAGTTATGAAAGAAATGAAAGTAGAAAAGCAAAACACAGGATCTGCTGGAAAGGCAGCCACTCTCGCGGTGCCGTCTTGAAGTCAAAAGAACAAAAAAAACTAAATAACAAATAACATGACAACACAAAGACACAGAGAGACATTCATTCTTAAGCACTTTCTGTACCCTCTTTGTTACATAAAGTAGTTCCAGATGAAAGAGGAGAGGATCAAAGCGTCTCTTAACCAGTGGATCAGGGACATCATGGTGGAATGTGCATGTCGACTACAAGCTAAATGTTGAAAGCAAACACGCAGCTGTAGCATCCATTGATGAAAAGAGATTGTCTCACATCTCCTGTCCCTTATAAATCTGCTTCAATTCCAACCCGTGACAGTTCCATATATGCATTGGCGCCCTGCGCTGACGTTTTTTCCTTCTTATCGCGGGCTCCTCAAGCCATGTATCCATCCAGCCGCAGACTGTCCAACCGCACCGACCTTTCCACTGAACAAAGCGGGGCTGTGAAGATGCTGCCCATTACAGGCGCAAAAAACCACAATGGCCCCAGTGGTGTCCAGCGATGACAGTCGAATGGCACCGACATTCCTCCCTTTCAAAAACAGTACTGGCATATTCATGCTGCCGAAAAGGCGCAACCGCTCAGCACAGTCTCCTCCTTGATGATTGTCGTGGCCAAAAATGATGAAAAACAATCCGAATCTGATTCCACACGACACACAACAACAAAACACAAAAACAAGACAAAAACAATAAAAAAAGCAAGGCTCATTAGAGCACTTGCAGACGGCTGCCTACTCAGGCGCCATCTTGGACTCGATCTTGGACTTGGTTTCCTATGGATTTTTTTTTTTTGGAGATACACACTTTTCGCCTTACACACTCTGTCTGGGAACCAATTAAGTTCGTAAGTTGAGGTCTCACTGTATTAAGGAAGTCTTGTTTTTGAGTTGGTGACGATACCTACCATGACGTCACGGTAGGTATCGTCACTGACCGAGAAAGCGACACACAATGCATTTTGGGTACTTTGTTTGGTCTGAAAACTTCTTGTTGATCCGTGTTGATGGCGAAATTAGAAGAAAAACATAATGCGATGGTGAATCGTTGTGGGTTGCACCAAGACTACTATTTGATACTTCTTTTCCTTTCGGCTTTTCCCTTCAAGGGGTCGCACAGCAAATCAGTGTCCTCCATCTTTAGAGGTTTGATTCACATGTTTGTTTTGGCCAAGCTTTTACGTCGGATGCCCTTCCTGACTACTACAGTAAAGTCTCATTATATCGATATTCAAGGGAGTCCAAAAAAATATCGATATAACCGGGACTATCGATATATCCGACCCTGTTTGCATGTAATTTTCTCCGCGCGTGCATAGAAATAGTATCGATATATCCGATATCGATATAACGAGACTTTACTGTATTTGATACTAGCTGACACAAATTCCCAGCAGACAAATCAGCCCATTTCCAACGGAGCTTCGGCACCATCTTGTACATTTTCTGGGACGCTACATTGGATTCCTGACGGCTCAATCGATACAGAAGTACTTCTCTAATCGATTGCAAACATTTTTGCTTTCCTTTTCAGAACTATTTGAATCATATTCATAACTGGATGAGTAACAAGAAAGCATCTTCTCCGAATCTGAAGCCATTGTTTTGATTATCGAGCAAGGCAAGACGTCTTGGCGTGACGTCACGAACAAGGGGGCGGGACCTTCTCAAACTGAAACTTTGTGAAGTCATTTTGAAGTAGTTTTGGGACACTTTAACTCATTTTTATTGCTGTTTTTCATTTGACTAAAAATATCAGTCTGAGTGTTTTGGGTATTTTAGATGCTATAAAACGTTTTTCTGATGTCAGTTAGGAAACAAAAAATGGTGTCGGTTGTCCTTTAAATGTGCTCCCTCCAAAGTGTGTTCCGCTGCCTCTGTATCCAGACAGACAATGACATCCCATACTTTCTGCACTACAAGGCACACCCAAAAGCATTCGATTTTCCCAAACGCCAACAGTGCGCCTTATAATCTGGTGCGCCTTACATATGGATGTATTTTCAGATTTCTTGGATGTAGTATTTTAAGTATTTTGCAAAATGGTGTGTTAAAGCTGAAGTGGGTGTGAAAGCATTCAGTAACTAAGGGCTGTATTGTATTGTGTTCCCTTTTGTGTAGTTCATCTACTGGATGCATAATGCAAACTCAGATACAACTTACTGTAGCTTCTATTCTACATGCCTTTAAAGGTGTGGAAACAACTTGAAAATAGGCCGTTCGTTAAAAGTGTGCCTTGTATTCGAAGAGCGAAAGTGCGAAAAACACAGTACTTAACAATTGCAACGAAAATTGAAAAAATACAATGCATAATTATTCAATTTTTGTTCACTTCCAGCAAAATAATATGGCCTTGTTACAAAATATTTACCCGTAAAAGAATGGTACAAAGTTCAACTACTCCAAGAAACCAAAATTCATTCCAGTCAAATGGCAAGCGCAATGGTACTCAGCCTTACACTGACACGTACATTATATGCATTGGGCATCATATTCATTTGTAGCAATGGCGTATTTTTACCTAACATAGAACGCAGAAACTTGCTGCAAAAGCAAAATTGAACACCCACTCATTGCAGTGGATAGCAAGCCAACCTTTCACTTGCTGGAGGTCACCATTACCAGCTCACTGATTGCTGGAGGCCCGGCTCCCACTGCAGGTACCACAGCACACAATGCAAGTGGGTAAACGAATGAAACCAACAAGAAAAGCATTGTTTCTCAGGACTATGATATAAGGATTGGACTTGAAAGTCTGCGAGATTGCAACCACGTTACACCCAATTTTTGAATGTGCTTTGACAGCAAGGTTTTTATTGGTAACAAAAGCTGTGTACTGCAGATTGAGGCCCACTAGTATACTCCGGTATACTAGTTGGTGGTTACTGAGCCTCAATCTCCAGTACATAATCACCTAAAAGCTAGCAACCACTCATTTGATCTTAGCGAAAGAAAATAGATGGTTTGAAAGGTGAGAAAAAATAAGCTATTTTTATAAAACAGCAAAATATTTCGCTAAATTGCCATGGTGGTGTGAGGTTTAATTTGGATCATGCTTACAACAGACTTCTGAGATCGTTACCACAGAAGCTTAGTCATGCTGATCAGGTGATAACAGAGTGAATGGGGAAATCAGGCCAGTCATAGCAGTCAGGACTATAGATGTAATCAGTGTAGCCTCCTGGAATAGTCCTCTGCTCCCCACAATCTTAGAGCAGGGACCTATCATAGCAGAGATCTGGCACTGCCACCCCTGCATGGTAGGGATATATATAGGGCCAGGGCTACCAGCAAAAATTTTAGATCACTGACGAATCTTCTTGGATTAGAAGAGAAACGTCCGACACCTTCAAAGAAGTGCAGATGACGGCTGAAGAAACCTTTTCATCTTTGTTTGCATTGAATTCTATTTAGTCTTTTTCATTTAGCGCTGGCAAGGTGGGTTTAAGCCCGCTACATATTCTGCACTATTGGTAGACATGATGCAAAATCAATGTGATTTTTTACCCCAGCCATTGTTAATGAAAACCCCCATCTTGCATAATAGACTGTATAACCCAAACGACTCCACAAAGCAAAGCAAGTCACAGCGATGCATTATTTATGACGAAGGGCTGGTGCACATAAAGAAGCTGAAGCACAGCTACAGTATGTTCAGCACAGTGTGAATGGGCGGCAGAGTAGATACGGAAGGGAGAACCCATTTAAATCCGGGTTAATGATATTTACTCAGGTTTATAAGTCATAACTGGTTCACTCCTATTGCGTGAAGCCAGTGGGGGTCAAGTCCCACATTGAGTAGTTGGTTCTGGCCACCTATGTCAAACTAGTTAGGCTCGTCTGACGCCACCATAGTGGATCTCCATTTAAGTTACACATGGGCAAAAAACAACAAAAAAATGAGGGCAGAAGAAAGTGTTGACAGATAGATCTGCGACCACAGACCGTCCACAATCTAGAGTCCCACAGCCCCAGATTTACTCTGCTTCCGTGAACGACTTGGATGTAGTTATTTTGAACCTAATATGGAGGCCAAAGCCCAAACAAATTATCACCAAAAAAAATGACTTGATCTTGCTGGACATACAATATTTTCCCGTTTTCCTTGAAAGATTTCTCACCCTTTCAATGTTAGCAAAGCAGGGGCAGGAATCTCATTAGGCTCTTAAGTCTCTCGTCAGTGTCAAAGACTTTTGAAAGCGTTAATCCCCTTCCCGATAAAGCTCAGCATTCCTGCTGACTGAAGCACCTGACAGACGGAAGCAGCTTCTTAGAAGTGATAGTGACACCATGGACACTTCACATAACAAGCACTCAATGGAAGCAAAATACGAACGACATCTCCTTTGCATAGTTCAAGGCTGACGACCCCCGACTGCATGAGATTACCTTCAATTGATTCGTCTTTAGCGGCCCAGAGGAACAGAATATCTACAGTACAGCAAACATGTGAAAGGTCTATGCACATAATTGCAGAAAAGCTTGCGCTTTTGACTCAAGCAAATATTTGACTGACATTTTCCCTTAGAGAAGCAACTCATGTGCACTGAAGTAAACAGGATCACCTTCGCTTGTCATCGTCCCATCTGACGAGCAGGTTTGTACAAAATTCTACGGAAAACAAAAAACGTATATATTACGAAGTAGAAGGTAACAACGGCAAAATGAACAAATACCAGGAACGGAAATAGAAATGTACATCAAATTATAGTTCACTTTTTTGAGGTATTAAAATGCACAGTTGGACAAATGGAATTGCACTAATTGGTGGGAGGACTGGTAACTTGTAAAAAAAAAAACATACACATTTGCAAAAAGAAAATGCATCTATTCAAATTGGAGCAAGATGCAATATTCACCCATTTCACGCCGCTCTCTCTGCTCTCATGTTTGTATACTGCACTGCTCTCAAAGAATAAAATATGAATGGATGTATACACTAGTTTGACCTTTGATTACATTTTTATTTCATAACATTAAGATATGATATTGTGACAAAAACCTTTTCTTTTCATATACATCCTTTGTAATCATGATACTCCCAGAGCATTGCAGTTGCTGAAGGAGCAAGCTAGCTCTTAACGGCCTCTTCAAATATCTCTGAGATAATGATTCCTTACAATGGCAAGCTTTTCATGACACCCTTGTAACTCATCCTGAGCCTAAAATAAAATTTGAGCACACTTTTCCTTGTTCATAATAAAATTTCCTTTAACCTTTCAGCTTTGAAAAAAAGGTGCATTCCATTTTCTTATTCAGGTGACCGGCAAGGAGCCATGGCTACTTGATACTTGATGCTCGATCTAACTACCTCAAGCACTATTTTAGTTTTGCGCAATGTAGTAGTCTATGCACCCAAAGTAGTCGTTCACGCCCACAAAAGTTTTCAGCAATCATTCATAATACTTGCAGTGTGCACAAGATGTTTTTTCCGGTATGCATACAAGACTTTCAGTGTGTACAAAAATATTTCTTTTTTTGTTTGTTTCTGTTTTTCTGGCAACTTCATGTCAAAGTCAGCTTTATTGTCAAATATGCTAATGCACATGACATACAGCACATATTAAATTACTGTCCTCTGGGAACCAGCATGCAAGGCATTTAAAATGCTGTTCATCGACTTCAGCTCAGCATTCAACACAATCATCCCCCAACAACTCACCGATAAACTGAGCAAACTGGGGATCAGCACCTCCCTGTGCAACTGGCTGCTGGACTTCCTGACGGGGAGACCACAGGCAGTCAGAGTTGGCGACAACACTTCCAGCACCATCACGCTGAACACAGGGGCCCCCCAGGGGTGTGTGCTGAGCCCCCTCCTCTTCACTCTGCTCACGCACGACTGCTCACCATCATCACCCAGCTCCAACCTCTTCATAAAGTTTGCGGATGACACGACTGTGGTGGGCCTCATCAACAACGACGAGGAGACAGCCTACAGGGACGAGGTCAGCCGCCTGGCCACGTGGTGCAAGGACAACAATCTCCGTCTGAATGTGGAGAAGACGAAGGAGATTGTTGTGGACTTCAGGAGAGTGTGCCCCCAGCATGCTCCACTAACCATCGACGGTGCTGCAGTGGAGAGAGTGAGCAGCACCAAGTTCCTGGGAGTGCACATATCCGAAGACCTGTCCTGGAGCCACAACACGGCATCAATGGCCAAGAGATCCCACCAGCGCCTGTACTTCCTCCGCAAGCTCAAAAGAGTTGGAGCCCCGACCCCCATCACGACCTCCTTCTACCGCGGTACCATAGAGAGCATCCTGACCAACTGTATCACCGTGTGGTACAGCGCCTGCACCGTGTCCTGCCGTAAGACTCTGCAGCGCATCGTGAGGACAGCTGAGAAGATCATCGGTGTCTCTCTCCCCCCCCTTCAGGACATCTACAACACCCGCCTCACCCGCAGAGCCATCCGGATCGCTGCCGATTCCACCCACCCCTCCCACAGCCTCTTCAGCCTGCTGCCATCGGGTCGGAGACTGCGGAGTCTCCGAGCCAAGACCAGCAGGCTCAAGGACAGTTTCTGCCACCAGGCAGTCCGGAGACTCAACTCCCTCCCAGCCCTGCCCAGCCTGCCCCTTCCCACTGCCACACTCACCGAACTCTGAGTACACGCTACATGCTGTACGATCATCCTGAACTCTATTTTTTGTTATTTCTCATTAGACAAGACCTCACTTCAACCCTTTCTAGTTGTTTGTTTTTGCAATTACGACATTACGTCACTTTATGTACGTCACTTCCCCACTTTACATATGTCACTACCTCACTTTACATACGTCACTACCTCACTTTCCATACGACACTACCTCACTTTACATACAGAAATGACATGTATTGTCTGTTGTCAATTGTATGTATTTTTTAGCCACGTTATAAGTGCCTTGCATGTTTTGCACGCTGGGTCCGAGAGGACATTAATTTCATCTGTGCTGTATGTCATGCATATTAGCATATTTGACAATAAAGCTGACTTTGACTTTGACTTTGAAAATGACTAACAAACATAATAAACATGAAAACGCCAATTTGCCGGGAGAGGGGAGCCGCTGAGTGTTCACGCGCCGCCATCTTGGAAAAAACAAAAAAACAAAAATAACAAACAATATGACAACACAAAGACACAGAGAGACTTGCTGTACCCTCTTTGTGATGCCATGAAGCAGTTCTAGATGAAAGATGTGGGGCTCCATAACTACCAACTAATATCCCGTAGTTTCCGGTGTATAAGGTGAACCCAATGAGTGGTGCATTTTCAAACTTTTCCCATATATAAGGCCCACCGTACTATAAGGCACACCTTCAATGAATTAAAAAAGTTTTCCAAATCTAACATATAAATCTATAAAGGTTTTCCAAATATAAGGCACACCACATTATAAGTATAAGGCACTACAGTAGAGGCTGGGGTTACGCACTAATGGGTTGAAAGTGCTCGTTCGTTCCTGGTTCATGGCTTCACAGGGTGTTGATAGCAGAGGATGGTTAAATCAGCAGGAAGCCAGGTGTTGAACAGGATATGTTAAGTTTAATCTTGTAGACAGCAGGGGCATCGTGGGGCCGGCTGAGAAGGGACAGAAAGAAAAGAGGAAAGATGAAAGATGAAGGAGGAAGAGCGCGAAAGACCGCTGGGAGAGCATTTATAAGACGGACATAATAGGCGGCCCGGTAGTCGAGTGGTTAGCACACCGGCTTCACAGTGCAGATGTCGGGGGTTCGCGTCCCGGTTCGGCCTCCCTGTGTGGAGTTTGCATGTTCTCCCCGGACCCGTGTGGGTTTTCTCCGGGTCCTCCGGTTTCCTCCCACACTCCAAAGACATGCATGGCAGGCATGGCAGGCAGATTGACCACTCCAAATTGTCCCTAGGTGTGAGTGTGAGATTGGCTGGCAACCAAAGGGTGTCCCCCGCCTCGTGCCCGAAGACAGCTGAGATAGGCTCCAGCAACCCCCGCGACCCTAATGAGGAATAAGCGGTATGGAAAATGAGATGAGAGATGAGACATAACTGGATGTGACGTAATAGGATGTGACATCATGTAAAGGAAGGCAGGATATGACGTATCAGGAAGTCCAAAACGTAAAGAAACGATGCAAAAAGATGTTCGTATAGCGAATTACCCCAACACGCACTACTTCTTCTACCGGGGGAAATGGAGTCTGCTGGTTGCTGCTGACAGTCGTTCCAAGACCTATTGTGGCTCAATATTATTTCACATATGAGGCGCAGGGTCATCATTGGAAGAAAATGAAGGGTTGTGGGTGCACCTTATACACCGGAAACTAACATTGTGCCACATGTTCTCTCACAATCCTAGCCCGTACTGCGGTATTTCTTGATACTGCAAGATGAAAGCTCGCCACATTTCATGAAGTGAAAAGCGTGGATTATCAAATAATGTATTGGCATGATGCAGTAGAGCTTGCACTTAATGCAACAACGCAGAAATATCAATCACTTAATACCACAACATTATCAGTAGGCATCCATCTCCATTGCTTTTATGATTATTTTCCCCTTACATTGTTAAGACTCCGGTGAGATGAAAATGAGCGCCCATGATGTCAGTGCGCATAAAATACAACAAAAATAAAAGGAGGAAGAGGACATTGAGGTCACGTTGGTGGCTGTAAAGAAAGGGCCAATTTGACATGCCAGTGTTATTGAAGGAGTTGTGAGCGGTAATGAAGGTCTTCTCCACTGACTTGAAAGATCGATTCGAATATGTTGAGCCTGCAACTGCTTCCAGTACATGAATGTTGGACTTTTCTTTTTTTTGTGCAATCACATTTCAGATGCCACATCATCTAATTTACCCAGAGCCTCCAGCAAAACTGCCCAATGTAATTTAAATAAAATTAGCAATGGGACCGTTTCTTCAACCAATAAGATTCCAGATTTGCCTCAGAGAGCCCATAACAGCATCAGCATGTTTCCATACTCTTGCCTGTTGGTTAGAACATGAAATAATCAGGATATCTGGTAGGTATGACGTACAGTTGACCACAATCATTTGCTGCGTATAGAAACTGGATGGGCCCATAATTAGCAAAAATCAGCACAAACCTGATAACAATTGAAAAGTATGAGAGAATTTTTTTACAATGTTTTACCATCCAGTAAGTTTTCCACAAAATTATAAATACAAAAAATCAGTACATTAAAAAAAAATTATAATATTGTCATGTTATTAGATACATTATTCGATTTGTTTTGAGCTGCTCTGGATGATGCCAATCATGATAGCAATCTTGCGGGCTAGCACACTGGACTTGTGTGTAGCATAACTGATGGTTTCTTTCACTGCGTGATCGTGGTAGTACTGAGAGACAGCAGAAGTCAGGTAAATCTCCACTGAAGCCCCACCAAATGCCAATCCGCTACTGACATTTTACAGTTTTAGCTTTAGCAAGCTCAAATGATTATAGCGCACATAGGAGCAAATACATTGGTATTCGATCCTAGGACTATACACTTGTGTGTATGCGTGTGTGTGTGCGTGTGTGTGCGTGTGTGTGTGTGCTTTGTTTTTTTTTTACCCCGGTCAATTAACCACGAGGGTCAATTATCACCGTATTTTCGGGTGTATGAAGTGCACCCCAAATCCTTCATTTTCTTTAAAAAATGAGCCTATCCCTTATACACCGCCGGTGCGCCTTAAATGTGAAAGAATATTGACCCACAACAGGTCTTGCAACGACTGTCAGTGGCTACCGACTCCATTTCCCCCTGGAGAAGTTGTGCATGGTCCATCCTGGGATATATAAAACATAACCCAGCCTCTCCTATAGCGCCTTATAATGTTGTGTGCCTTCTATATGGAAAACCGTTTAAAACATGTCAATCATTGAAGGTGCATTTTATAGTCCACTGCGCCTTATTGATGGGAAAAGTTTAAATATACACCATTCATTGGGGATGCAACGTGTAGTCTGGTGCGCCTTATACACCGCAAAATATGCATTTTTTCTTCTAAGATGGCTAAAATGATTGTACAAATTTAACAGGTGTAAGCTGACAGAAGGGTCTATTATCACTCCACCTTCACTGTAAAAAAATGTGCAGCATCCAAATAAATGTATGAAGCATTCTGCAAATCTGTGTTTGTAGAAATTGGGTATCATTCTCAGTGTCAATCCACGTTTATCTTGCTGCTCTTCTGCAGGAGCACATTGAAATCAGCAAGTGCGGCAAACAAAGTGGTCGGCATATGTAGCTGCAGTTTGACATGATCCACCAACAGAGGGTCAGGTCACAAGAGAGGCTGTGAGCATGATGAGAATGAGAAAAAAAAACTGACAACTGGCCATTCAATTGATTTACTCGTCTCTGTGTCCTTCAACTCCTTTGAGTCACCCGACAAAGGATACTCTCAATGCAGAGGTATCCTGTCGAGATCTATGGGGTGACTCAACCTTCCTGACACCGGGGTGCCTTGAGATGTTTTTTACAGTTATAAAGCCATAAACATGGTAGAAATGTACCATTTAGTGTTTGAGTGGAAATGACTGGGATGAAATTTGCAATAATGGTGTTGCTATATTTTTTCAATCCCACGTTATAAACTAGCCATTCCGTGAACTGCTTATGCTGACCTGGGTCACAGTGTGCTGGGAACTATCCCAGGTGACTTTGGGCAATAGGCGTGGTACACCCTGAACTAGTTGCCAGCCAATCGTTGGCCACACATAAACAATTATTCACAGTAACATTCACACTACCGGGTGATTTCGAATTTTCGATTAACATCCAATGTATGTTTTTGGAAAATGGGAGTAATCCTGAGTACGCAAGATAAAACCCACGTCAAAAATTTCAAACCACACAAGATGGCTAGAGCCTGAATTTGAACCTCTCACCTTAGAATTGAGTCAAGATACCGCCCCCATATTGAACTATTAAGTTCCAAATAAGTTCCAAAAATGGGATTGAAACCTTTCAATGGTGTTGCCTATCTGACAATCAGAGAAGGCAGTGACAAAGTGATTGATAGAGTGTTTATGCACATTAGTAAACATATTACGTTATTTCATGTTTATATTAAGTAAACATATGTTTTTTCATGTTTAGCTTAGTATATATTATGAATTGTGCCCGTTTAATTTCAGTCTAATTTAGTTAAATAAAACTATCAGTCTTATTAGTACAATAGCCGTGGAAGGAAAAAGCAGCGGCTCCAACTTCAATCTAAGACCCGCCCAACACTGAGTTGCTCGTAACCGATTGGACGGGAAAGGTCGACTTGTTCGCAACTGATTGGACAACAGATCGCCACTCTGTATGTTTAAAAACTTGTCAGAGCGGGAGCTCTCTCTTGCTTTTCTCTTTGTTCTTTGTGCTCTTGTGCTCATGTCTTCGTCCCACCGAGACGAGAAGTGCTTTCTCTGTCTCATTAGAATAAAGTAGATGTTTGTCCACCATCTATTGTACTTGCTGATATTTTTATCAAGTGAACTCCAGACAATGCGCGAACCAGGAAAGAAAACGAAGTTTTAATCGGACATTAATTGGTGCCGAAAAACCCGTGCTAAGTCAATCATCTCTTTGCTCGAGGACCACAACTTGGGTGACCAGTCAAAGCGAGACGGGAGCTAAAGAAGCTCCTGGCGATTGACCCGTTTTATGATTTTTTTGACGGGAGACCCGCATTGAGATGCGCGTCAAATCTGCGCTTTGATTGGGACGACCTACGGAAGAAACGAAGTTTTTTTTCGTTCTTCACTAAAGCCTGTTCGCGAAAATCCTCCACGCGAGAGACGGAAAGAATCACAACTTTCTGGTGGCAGTTGTGCTCCTCGCGTTCTGGCTGAAGGACTACACGGCAGCATTCAAAAGTTCACTAAGTAAGTAGCGCGCTAGCTAGCAGCCATTGTTTGAATGCATTGTGAGACCTCCTGGCCAGAGAGTCTCTTTTCCACTTGACTCACGTACGGACCGGTGTGAAGCGATTTTCGTTAGGCAAGGTGGCCAAATGAGAATACGTGTGCCGGTGGAGGAGTGCATATTAAGGTGCACGCAATATCCACACGCCGAAATGTGAATCGGAAGTTTTCCAGCGAAAGAATATTGTTCACAAGGTGGTGATAGCTGGGATTCAGTTTGTGTGGTGGACCGCTTTTATTCTGGAAAGCGGAAGTGTTTTAGGGCAGCTGCTATTGTATTGAGTCGAGAGGAAAGAAATAAGATCAAAAATACATTCTTAACTTGGTTTGTCTATGCTAGCATCGTGGCACAGAGAAAGTTCTTTGTCTCGGAGAGAAAAAAGGGTGGGGGCGAAGTCATTTGAGCCGTTGGTGTGTGTGTGTGTGCGCAAGAGCATTCCTTGTGTGTGTGCGTGAACGCGCATCCTGGCTGAGGATTGGCGCGAATCACGCCCTTTGTTCTTGGGTTTGAATCAACATCGCGAGGTGTGCTTCCTTTCTTGTGATAGTTAAAAAAGGAATTTGTTGTTGCAATCGTGAAAATGGGTGCTATTTTTTCTAAAAAGACCCCAATTCATAGGGACGTAGAGTTTATGTCCAAAAAGTTCCCAGGTAGCGAACTTTATTGCAAGAAATGGATGGACTGTAGTACGTTCTCTGGTTCTTTACAACTCCAGCCTTTGACGGAAGTTTTGTTTCGATTGAAACTTCAGGAAGCATCCGCGATGAAAAAATCTCTTGGAAAGATACGTGCCGAGATAATTGCCTGGGAAGCTTGGATTGCGCAAGCAAAAATCTGAGAGAGAGAAATGGAAAAAGAGGAGAAAGCGATAGTTGCAATGTCTTCCAAAGTGAGCTCTGACGATGAAACTGTGGCTTCGTCTGTTGCACGTCCCAATGAAAAGTTGGTGGAAAATGGAGAGCAGCCATTGTTTCAATCCCCAGGGCTCCCCCACGGGAGGCGAGGGGGAGAGGCGGGGGGCTGCCCCGTCGAGGCGCCACGACCCCCCTCCTCCTCCGCGGAGCTGAAGAAGGGGGAGGACGCCATTTGTTCAACCCCTGTGGGGCGGGTGGGCCCCCCTGGGTGGGCCCCCCAGGTGATGACTCCAAATGTCTGTTGGGCAGACCAGCAGAATGGAGCGTTTATGACCCCTACTGGAGGAATACGAGGATTACAACCTGAGATGGCAAATCAGATTGCCGCTGATTGTGTCTCTTCGCGTACGAGGAGCAAAGCAAATTGTTCTGGACAATTGTACCCGTTTGAAGAGTTGAATGGAATTGAAATGAATAATGGAAGCGACTGTGACGCTTTGCCACTCATTCAGGTAGCAAATCCTAATTCTTCAAGCATACATGATCAAACTATCTTGGTTTATCGGCCATGGGGCGACAGTGATGTTGCAGAGGCGTGTAAAGGACTAGGTAATGTTGTTGAAAATGCAGAAAGTTGGACTGAGAATTTTGAGGAATTATGTGCTTCTTATCAGTTGAATGGACAAGAAACACTTAAGGTTTTCAGGAGATGCTTGGGACACCATTGGAATCGGGTGAAAGGTGACTTTACTGGGAAAACATCGATGGGAACAAATATGACGTACGAGGAAGCGTCAACCCAACGAAGATTGGTTTGTGAAAACATCCGAACATTATGGAAGAAAACACCAAACTTTGGCTTGATTCAGAATTGTAGACAGTTACGTGGGGAAGATATTAACATTTTTCGGGGACGCTTGGAAAATGTTTTTCGAAACCACTGCTGTATTCCTGAATCTGCTGATGAGAATTCTATATATGTCAACCAATTCAAGCAAACATTTTTGCAGAATTTGACGCCGGAAATTGGAGATTTCATTCGCAAACATTATGTCCAACACCGGACTGGAAGGTTGGTTGATCTCATGGAATGGGCAATACACGCCCAAGAAGTGGTGAGAAAAAAGTGGGGAAATGGTGCAGATTCGCCGATGGAACATGTGATGGCATCTACCATGGGTAACATAATGGAGAACGTGTTATACCAGGATCGGATGAAGAGACGGATGCCGCACAATGATCGATGCTACAGTTGTGGCAGTGTAGGGCATATGGCTCGCCACTGCAAAAAGAAACCTATACCGAAAAGGAAACATGGGAAATCTTACAGACCTCCACCATATAATACGCGATATGGTGAAGGACATAAAACAAAACATTCAGATTGACGCGAGGAACCCCATTTCAACACTGATGACAACAGTCACAACAGTGAGGAATGGGAATCAATAAAACCAGTTGAAATCTTGGATTTGACTAATGTGTTTGCCTTAACCTTACCGGAAAACGAAAAACCTTATTATTGGCTAAAAATCGGGAAAAAGGATGTCAAATTTCTTTGCGATAGTGGTGCATGCAGATCAGTGTTAAGAGACACCATTCCAGGTGTCACTCCGAGTCGACAACAAATTTCTGTGGTATCTGCAGATGGGAAAGTGACATTGTTACCGATTTCTAAACCAATAAAAATTTTAGATGAGGGACTAAGTCCATACAAGGTCACTATGGTCTTGAGTGGAGAGTGTCCTATAAATTTGTTGGGGAGAGACCTGTTACAAAAATTGCAAATAGCTTTAATACCAACAGAAGAAGGGTATAAACCCAAAAAAGTGAATTTTCTGGAGTCCTTCGTAGTTGACGCTATGGGGGACCCAGTAAAGGTCGATTCACTAGAATTACGACTGATGGCCACTTTAGGGGCGGAGGACTTTCCAGACGTCCCTGCCACCCTTTGGTCATCGGGAAAAACTGATGTGGGCTTACTTAAAACAGCGAAACCAGTTGAAGTATTGCCTAAAACGACTTATCGACCAAGACTTAAACAATATCCATTAAAACAGGACGCTATTATTGGCATCACCCCTGTAATACGGGATATGGTGAAAGCTGGTATTTTGATTGAAGACCCAACTTGTGAATGTAATACACCGATATTTCCTGTTAAAAAAGTGGAATCTGGAGTTTGGAGAATGGTGCATGATTTACGACAGGTAAATAAATCCATACAATCACGTGCTCCGTGTGTGCCAGACCCGCACACATTATTGAACAGTTTAAAACCTGACAAAAAATGGTTTACAGTGATTGATTTGAGCAATGCCTTTTTCTCCATTCCGTTACACAAAAATTCACGTCATTGGTTCGGATTTACATTTAATGGGAAAAAATATACATATACAAGATTACCACAAGGGTTTACAGATAGTCCTACAATTTTTTCACAGGAAATGTCTTCGTGTATTGCTGATTTTAAACATCCTGAATCTTCTCAGATTCTTTTGTATGTAGACGACATCTTAATTGCTTCACCGACTGAAGATGAGAACAAGACTGTATCAATAGCTTTGTTCCAATATTTAGCGAATACAGGTAACAAAGCTTCTTTGGATAAATTGCAGTTCTGTCAACAAGAAGTAGTTTTCTTAGGACATCTTTTGTCAAGAAAGGGAAGAGAGTTGACAACTAAGAGAAAACAGACAATTTTGCAGGTTCCTCGACCTAAGACGAAAAAACAGATGATGACGTTTTTGGGACTGTGCAATTATTGCAGAACTTGGATTCCGCATTATGCACAAGTTACCCAACCATTATTGACACTTATATACCAAGACGAAATGGCACTGAAAGACTCTATTCAGTGGACCGAAGAGGGCAGTAAAGCATTTACAGAATTAAAAAATTTGATAGCAAACACTAGCGTCTTAGCTTTACCTGACTATGACAAACCTTTTGTTCAAACAGTTGACTGCAAAGACAAATACATGACTTCAGTCCTGTTACAAAAGCATGGACAAAAGCTGAGACCAGTTGCATTTTATTCTAAAAGAATAATTCAGATCCAGGCGCTTTGTTGGCAAAATGGTTGTGTGAAATGTTGTACAACAACAAAGAGGTCCACAGCACATGTACTGCCGCAGTCCTGTGTTCCCTTTGCAGGAACAGAGAGGCTGCTGGGCTCCCCGAAGGCGCTGATCAAGGTCTGCACCAAAGTCGGAGGGGCCATTCACCGTGCTGATAACCACGCCAACTGCCATCAAAATCGCCGAGAGGTCCACCTGGGTGCATCAAAGCCACTGCAAAATCGTTCACCAACCAGATCCGGAGCAGGTGGAAGAGAGACGGAGCCAAACCACTCAATAGCCATGGGTTTGGTCCACATCATCTTGCTGTATGAATTAGTGGAGGCAATCCAGATGACGCACGTAAAGCCTCCCATTCCATCAGCCTGCCAAACTCCACCATTGCAACCAACGATGACAGAAAAGTGCCCTAGCATGGCACATCCTGTAGCCTGCTTGCCACTACAAGATGCAGGAATCATCTCATTTCCTCTTAACATCCTCATGAACGAAGCACGACAAACGGGAAGTGATTACCCTCATGGTCCTTGGTACGCTCGTATCAAGTCAGGGAAGACTTGGACCACTGGTTGGGACTCCGTTGTGGTCCATTCTGAGCCCAAAACAAAATGGGTTCAAAATAGCTGTGCCCAAGAAGCAAAACGAATTGTCAGAAAGATAACTCAAGGGAACTGGTTAGGAACTGGAACTGGCACAATGACAGATATCCAACTCGTTATCGTAACCCACAAGGTTGCGGGATGCATGGACTTGAGACTCTGTCCTGATTTTCGTGAACATCACACTGGTTTTCCTGTAACTATATGCATGTTGTCATCTTTGACAACACCAGTCGTGACATCGCCTTTCCAGCGCAAACCACACATCAAACCGACAGCCTGGATGGAAACACCTGACAAAAAAGCCCAAAATTCAGATGTCATGGACGCATTATATCAACCATTTGCAGGAGAAAAACATGACTGGAATCCGTTGTTATCAAACACGTGGTATCGTTATGCTACATTAATTGCTAAACAAAATAGGAAAAGTAATTGCTTTGTTTGTTCTTTTATGCCACATTCTGTAACGCAACAAAGAGTGCATTCAAAGGTATGTGGAGATAAAATGGCTCGAGCTGCGTATATGTTAATATCTTCGCATAAACCTGATCAACATTTTCCAGTTCTTCGCAATGCTTCGAGAGGAGAGATTGTTCCAAGTTTGGATACCATTTTGGAAACTGAAAATCAGGTTATGACCGAGAGCGGATTGCGATTACCAGTATGCGTTGCAATGTACGGTACAGGTCAAAATCTAGGTTTTATAGATGAGAATAGATGTTTATACGTGCTACCGTTAAACACCAATGTCACCATTTTACCTGTATCTTCACATCTTTGGTGGTTATGTGGTTGGAAAGTATATTCTTTTATTCCTCCGAAAGCCTACGGTATGTGCGCACCTGTTACTGTGACTGACAATACTTTCATCATTACCAGTCGTCCAGCACACCATCATGTGAAAAGAAGAGTGTCGTTTAAGCCCCACGATTCGATCAGGGGAACTGATGTTCCAGAACAATTCAAACACCATAGCACGGGAAGTAAGGTAATGTTAGCTCTTTTTCCACAAATTGGAGTAGCTAAAAACATGCTACGAATTGAAACAATTGACTACAGGTTTCAAGTGTTTGTAAACGCCAGTTTGGAAGTAGATGAAATGCAAAACACTGAAATTGCAGCAATTAGACAAATGGTGCTGCAAAATAGAATGGTTTTGGACCGTTTGACAGCGCCACAAGGGGGCGTCTGTGCTATGGTGGGTGATACTTGTTGTACGTACATACCCGAAGAAGCGAATTCCATAAACATGACTGATGCTCTGTCTGTTGTCAGGGATCTCAGAGATGCCATGGCCAGAGATCACCGGCCTGATCAACCGTGGATCTTTGACGGGCTCTTTGGGGGCTCTTGGTATAAGACTTTGCTCAGACTGTTTATCCCATTCGCAATTGTGATTGTACTTATTTTCTTAGTCATTGGTTGTATTATTCCATGCTTAAGAACAATGCTAATGAATATGATAACTAATTCTCAGGTGAATTACGCAAAGGTTTTGTATCAACAAATGCGTGAAGGGGACCCAGTGTTGTCGCTAGGGATAGTACACCATGGCCAGAGAGTGGTTGCTCCAAAGAACAAAAGCAAAAAAAAGAAAACGGAGAGCCGAGAAGGAGTTTTCCTCATTAAAAACCCTCAAAAATGGAGAGGTTATATATCACAGCAGCAAAATTGTGATCGAGGTTTTTCGCCTTCTCCATGGTAAGTTAAATAATATTAGACGTTGGATAGATGAGATTAGAATGGTTCCCTGTGCAATTAGTATGACGTGCATGCATGAAATCTTTTGGAAATGTATGAACTGATGTTTAAATGTACAACAGGAGGGAATGATAGAGTGTTTATGCACATTAGTAAACATATTACGTTATTTCATGTTTATATTAAGTAAACATATGTTTTTTCATGTTTAGCTTAGTATATATTATGAATTGTGCCCGTTTAATTTCAGTCTAATTTAGTTATATAAAACTATCAGTCTTATTAGTACAATAGCCGTGGAAGGAAAAAGCAGCGGCTCCAACTTCAATCTAAGACCCGCCCAACACTGAGTTGCTCGTAACCGATTGGACGGGAAAGGTCGACTTGTTCGCAACTGATTGGACAACAGATCGCAACTCTGTATGTTTAAAAAATTGTCAGAGCGGGAGCTCTCTCTTGCTTTTCTCTTTGTTCTTTGTGCTCTTGTGCTCATGTCTTCGTCCCACCGAGACGAGAAGTGCTTTCTCTGTCTCATTAGAATAAAGTAGATGTTTGTCCACCATCTATTGTACTTGCTGATATTTTTATCAAGTGAACTCCAGACAATGCGCGAACCAGGAAAGAAAACGAAGTTTTAATCGGACAGTGATTTTATCCATACCTGTCAAGATATACAGTTTTGGAGTCATTTGTACAAGTGAGCACTGATTTTTAAATATGTACGCCGTACATTCAAATTCTGTATGTTTTTCGTCCAGGACATTTTTTTCTCTCGTTTTGATTTTGTCACCGTTACGGCAAAGAGACAATACTCATTTTGCGTGCCATGAGGATTGGACATTAATGTTTTGGCATCAGGCTTGTATAATCTCAGAAAACACTGAAAAACCATAGGTCATAAAGAAGAAGTTATAGAATGGAAAGCTACAAGCGTATCAATGAACAATTTGTGCACTTATATCTAGATCAATACATGTATTCTGATGTCTTGTATGTAGTATTTTAATGTTATGCAAAACGCTTTGCTACAGCTGCAGTGGTAGTGAAAGCACATTTTAAATAAACCTGTATTGTGTTGTGTTCCCCTTAACGTTTGTTGCTCATTCGAGTGGATGCATAACAAAACCACAGCCACCATTGCAGCTTTGACTCTATGTGCCTTGAATTCAATCTGCTCTACATAGGAAAACTGTTTAAAATAGGTCATTCATTGAAGGTGCACTTTGTACTCTGAAATGCATTATAGTACAGGAAATAGGGTAACCTCAAGTCCAGCATCTTGATTAATGGCACCATGTCTCCTCATTCACAGAGCTTAACTGGAAAACTACAGTACTTTCTTGCAACCATTTTCAATAGTCCTTATCCACATTAGGGCTACAAGTGCCCTCAAGCCTAATCACAAGGTTTATGAAGTCCTGCATTTTGCCTTTCTCATCGTATTACTGTCACACTTTACTCATGTCTGGAGATTATCCTTGTCATGGCTGGGGAGTTCACATGGGTATGGTGAATTTTTGTTTGACAGCAACGAACTCTGGAGAAAAAAAATGAGGCAGGTGAAGGCAATTTATCAATTCCTGATTAGCCTTTTGTGACGCTCTGGCACAGAGAGGTGAGGTAAAATGCAAAATCCTGCATGATGAAAATGAACGTCATTTTCTTCGGCTGCATCACAACAACAGAAGCGTAAAAGAGCATCACTACCAGAAATGGTTGCTCTTCAGGCGGCTGCCTATGCAATTTGTATCTCAATTGCAATGGAATACTTTGACCAAAGACTCATAAAATGAAGAATACCCAAAAAGTTACACGTGCCTTACTACATTGGGGAGACTAAACAAATTCTCAAAAAACAACTTTATCAACATCGCAGGAATAATACTAGTGGCCCTCAATCGGCAGTGCATATGCACCTAAAAGCTAGCAACCACTCATTTGATGACAATGAGGTTAAAATCTTAGCGAAAGAACATAGACGGTTTGAAAGGGGAGTAAAAGAAACAATTTTCATAAAACAGCTAAATCCTTCACTAAACCGATATGGTGGTGTGAGGTTCAATTTGGATCGTTCGTACAACAGCATGCTGAGGCAACATAGGATTAGTAATGCTGATGAGGTGATACCAGAACAAATAGTGCAATCAGGCCAGTCGTTATTCAGGACAATAGAAGCAATCAGTGGAGCTGCAGGGAATAGTCCTCTGGTCCCCCCAACCTGAGAGCAGGAACCTATCATAGCAGAGTCCCGCACCGCCACGTCTGGACAGTAGGGATATATATAGGGCTGAAACTACCAGTAAGACTTTAGTTCGCTGGAGAAGCATCTTGGATAAGAAGCGAAACGTCCGACACCTTCATCGAACTTACTACTTTGGTTTAAATTGATGGTTTCAGCTATGTCTCACTTTGCATGTCTGCCCACGAGATACATCTGGGAAATACAGTCGAGGATTAAGTAATCAAAAAGCCCTTTAAAAATGACATCAAAATGTCGATTAGTAATGCATTAATTAAGAAAAGATCATCCTTGGCTTAACATTATCCTCCAGTAATTCAACATGGCTCCATCTGCTCGACAAAGAGCAGAACAGGCTTGTGTACATTTCACGGCCAAATAAGGAATGAGTCACATGCACAAAACAATAAAACAGAAGACAAATTTACATAAAGCACACAAATATGTTGATGATGAGGTGCCAGCAAACAAGAAAACATGAAGTAATGCAGGGAGAACCAAGGGAAAAAAAGTGTAAAATTTGTAACTTCACAGTGCAGAGGTCGTGAGTTCAAATCCCGCTCCGGCTTCCCTGAGTGTAGTTTGCACGTTCTCCCCGGGCCCGCGTGGGAGTCCTCCCACATTCCAAAAACATGCATGGCAAGCCGATTGAACACTCCAAATTATGCCTTGGTGTGAGTGTAAGAGCGAAAGGTTGTTTGTCTCTTTGTGCTCTGCAATTGACTGGCAACCAATTAAGGGTGTCTCCCGCCGAGTGCTCGAAGATGGCTGGGATAGGCTGTCAGGAAGATGAATAAATGAATAAATACACCCCATAACCTCTACGTGTTGTCATTGCCACCAATGACTGAGAAATGATTAACTGGCACTCATCTCAATTTACAATGAGCTATTCTCATCTCAGACAAGACCCATGATAATATTTTAAAAAGAAGAAAACAAACATTCTACTTTTTAGTTACGGCCAATGGTAGAGAAAATAACTGAATGTGACAACGTACCTGTGTGACAACATGCTATATTATCTCCAATACATTATACCATTTGTATTTGTATAAAAAGCAAAGCAAACTCAAAATATATAGTGTGTGTTTTTTCAAACATTAAGGTACTTTATTTGGCTACAAAAAGGCCATTTGTCCATGGTTGGCAATTCATTCAATAAATCAAACTCAACCACTAATGCTATTGCTTAAAATGTCAGCAAGCAACATAATAGATTATAGTGGATAATACTGACACCAAACAGCACCTTGTGTGCACCTCGGTGTGTGCCCTTGTATCACGCTAACTTTATAATTAAAGTGGTGACTCCCAACAAAGTGCATCGGTCCAACCTTGAGATGATTGCCTTTACAACATCTTTCATGACATTTTAGAAATGCTTTTGGAAAGGGCACAAAAAATTTGTATAACAGGACACACACACACACACACACACACACACACACACACACACACACACACACACACACACACACACAAACACACATATGCCCGCATCGTACTTGCGGTGTTAAAAAATCAACGTTTTCTTTATAACTCAGTCAACTCAACTCGCAATTAAATTTTATATTGAAATCACTCCAAAAATATTCACAAGGTTAGACATAACAGAAAACAATAATGATGAATGAAAATAAATGCTAATAAATGATTAAAACAATGCAGGAAAATGTTTGGAATTTTTTTTAATTTCGCGATCACATCATGCATAACATGAGCTGAAGTTTGAATGTAAGCAAACAAATGCACTTTTCTAAGCGCCATTAGTTCCTCTTTTAGCATGTAACCTCAGAAAATGTTGTGAAAACATTAGGAATGGCAGAGAAGGGGGACTCAAGTCGATATTTAAGGACTTGGGATTTGCTTGCCAAATATTTGAGACTGACTTGACTTGGACTCAACTCGATCAACATGACACGACAAGTCATTTTGTATAGAGTGTAAAATCTGCATTTTAATTGCACAGAAAGCGAGAAAGAGAGATTTTTTGGGGGTGGGAGGAACTCTTGGGATCATTAATTTGAAATTAACGGATATGTTGTCGATCACAGCAAAAATAGAATGGTGAAAATGTGTGGTTTGTGATAACAACTATAATATCTAACTTCTTTCGCCATTACATAATCCACAAACACAGATTATAGGGCAAACACTGGTTTGGGAACAGTCTGAACACTTAAATACAGATAATTTGAGATTAAAAGATTGGATTTACCATTTATGATTCACTATGACTGATTTTCGATTTCGGTAAGGATTTCACGCAGTGCCAATTTCACTTTCATAACAAAGACAATCTCAGAAGAAGGAATACTGCAAATAGAAGAAAGTTCTGGCTCTGACTCGCTGCGTTCGTAACCAACACTGACATGAAGAATTAAACCCAATGCAGTGAAATGAATCAAGTGTGTTTTAATAACCAAGACATGATCAAACGAATGAATAATATATATATATATATAAATTGAAACCGAAGGTCATGCTGTATAAATAGTGGTAAAAACACACTTTGGTTTCATGACATTGACATTCTTGAAAGCCTCAAGCAGTTTCACGTGATTGCTGTCTTTCCATTTTTGAAAAGCAATTGACATTTGAAATATTATGTAGAAGAAATCAGAATATGGATACATGTATGTATAAGGCCCATCGGATTATAAGGTGCAATTTTGGCTTCTGAGAAAAGTGAATGCTTTTAGGTGTGCCCTATATTGTGAAAATATGGTATCCATTTCGAGCATAAGAAGAAGAAAATCTCTAATAGTCCCACACTGGGGAAATTTGCAATCTACAGTTGCCAAATTTAAAGGGGCTAGTCGAAAAGAAAAACAAAGTACAGTAAAGTCTCGTTATATCGATATTCAAGGGAGTCCGAAATAATATCGATATAACCGGGACTAGCGATATATCCGACCCTGTTTGCATGTAATTTTGTCCGTGCGTGCATAGAAATAGTATCGATATAACCGGCACTATCGATATATCCGATATCGATATAACGAGACTTTACTGTATTGCATGCACAAACATGTTTCAAAAGAGAACTGTACATCTGCACAAAAATGTCCAAATTAATTAAATAGTTCATTGTATTTTTGTGATTTTAAAGCTGCCGTTTTCATACGCAATTTGAAAAAAAAAATGTTTGTTTATTCATTCAGGGGGGAAAGCGGGGTTAAGGCCAAGAGGAAGCTGCTATTTTCCTACCGACTCAGCACAAAGCCAAGCTCCCCTTCTCAGTCTCTTTGTACTGAATGATCAAAGACAAGAGCGTACTCAGAGGATTCACTGAGTCAGGGAGCTTCTGAGCATGGACACGCCATTACGTTTACCCGTGGATTGCACTGAGCTACACCGTCTGACACCCGGCACGTCTGACATTTCCAAAGCAGTTACACAGTACTGTATAGTGCTTCTAAAATTTAAATCGGATCCAATTTGAATTAGTGTAAAGGGTGTGACTGAAAAGTTGAGTAATTCTACCTTTTCGATGTTTCTCTCCTCTGTCTGTCCTTATCACTCTATCTCAATTTCTGGAGATTATTGTTTGCAAAGCATCGGTCTTCCATACCCACTGCCTTACACACAGCCCAAAGGTAAAGAGATCATCACATGATTTATTACTTTAGCGCTCTGCTGCTGTGAAATGGTGCACAATCTAGTGCATTCACACATTCGGGTGTGTCCACCGGCACTTTACACTTTTCATTTGGGGAAAGGAATGAATACTTTTCTTTACAGCTTGCCTGGGAGGCGAACTGTACTGGAAGTGCGGTCACTTTAAGAACCTTATATTGGAATTTCTATTAGATTTCGTCACTTTGCTACTGTGAAATGTAAATGTCTCGAGACTAATAAAGGCAAATCCAAATCCAAGGTGAGCATGGAACACTTGCAGGTTTGTAGAAAGCCATCATTATCTTTAAAATGGCTAATGAGAGCTTTTCTGAACCAATACATTGTGAAGACGCGACAAAGATGTCTGGTGACCTGTTAGGAAACAAGTCCGTTCGTGCAGTCACCCTACTTTGGTGGCCACATACCCCTGGGTTGATACAGAATACATTATAAAACCATGATTCTTGCAGGAATCATGACCCTGGTAATGTAAACAATTCGGTGTTGGAGATATTCCACTCTGTCGCTTCAACATGGTCGCTAACTGCAGGCTAATTAGAAATGTAAACACTTATGTGGGTACCAATGTATCACCAAAATCTGATTTCATCAGAGTGTTTATCCTGCGCTAGATTACATAGGTCAACATGAAATGTGGAGGATTAGATTTGTCACCAAAGATGACAGGCTCTGCATGATTGGGTATGTCATACACATTCATTCACCCACCTCATTCTGTGCTTCCTGTTCCTATCATTGCAGCAGAGAAGCGAGCACGGATGTACTCTCTGGAGCGACAGTCAGCCTGTGATACAAGAAAAATGCAAGAATGTTACGAGTGAAATGACAGGGAAAGGAAGACATCGTTCCTATACTCATCGGTAATCAGAGGTGTGCAGGAATGCCCTGACACACACGCACACACACAAACTGAATGTTTGAAATGGAAATGAGGTGACCTTGACATTGCCCAGAACAAACATAGCACTTGTCTTTTTTTCTAAATGTGACAACTATTGATCATTTTGTACTTCAAGATTATCAAAACACAGAGAGGTCCTACTTGAGGACCAAACAAAACTGTAGCCTGCTTGGGATGGCCGAAATGATAGAAATGCATTGCCGTCAAATTCTCCCGTACCGAGCTTATCCAAATGTGCCTTCAAGGACTGTCCTTTATGCACCATGAGGCAGCAATTGAAAATGGCCTTCATCAAATTCGTCCCACAAAGATTTACGAGGTTGTGGACTTTCAGATTTATGGGTGTTATTCCTCTTGAGAAGTAGCTACTGTATTGCACTTCACTTCAAGGCCCTTGCGGCTACAACTCACCCATGTAGATTTTTGTCAGCAATAGACAGATGGGTGGATGGATGGATGGATGGATGGATGGATGGATGGGGGTGCGTTAATGTATGGGTGGATGGATGGGGGTGGGGCTTGGGTGATTTTGGTGGATGGATAGTTGGATGGATGGATAGATGGGATTGGATGGATGGATAGGCGGGGGTGGGTGGGTGGTTTTGCTCTATGGATGGTTGGATGGATGGATAGATGGATGGTTGGATGGATAGGTGGATGGATGTGATTGGGTGGGTAGTTGGAAGGGTGGGTGGCTGGGTTTGGTGGATGGATGGATAGATGGATGGATGGTCGGATGGATTGGCAGGGGTGAGTGGCCGGATGGATAGATCGATGGTTGAATGGGATTTGGGTGGATGGACAGGGTGGGTGGTGGGATGGGTGGGATTGGGTGGGTGGCTGGGTTTGTTGGATGGATGGATAGATGCATAGATGGGTGGATGGACGGTCGGATGGATGGGTAGGGCTCGGTGGGCGGATGACTGGATCAATGGATAGATGAGATTCGGGTTGATGGATAGCTTGGGTGGTTTAGGTGGATGGATGGTTGGATGGATGGATAGGGGTGGGTGGGTGGCTTGGTTGATGGATGGAGGGATGTATTTTTCACATTTTTAAGCCACCTGTTCATAATCATAATAGGCATCTTTTTCAACCCAAAAGTATTCTGGTGGCTCGCCGGGATGAAAGTCTTGTTGACTAAATCTTCACAAAATCCATTAAGCTTTGAAAATTCAGCTTCACAGCTTATAACCAAACAGAGACCATGGACCGTGTTTGTATATGCTTTTGGCTGTTTTTCACGTAGACCGTGCAAGAGCGGTCATGGCTTTTACCCTGGAACATTCGGGAGAGCAGTGGAAGTAGAAAATGACATTTAAAACACAGCCATAACCTTGAAAAATAACTTTTTTCTATGAGGAGAAAAGACCCAAAGAGCTGAAAAAGGAAACCAAGAACAATTTTATATTTGCTACAAGAAGAAGATGAAAGAAAAGGCTCATCCAAAGAAAATATGGCATAGACATGGGAGACTGATCATCACAATGGGCAGAAAACAGAGAGCAAATTTGATTGGGTACTCAGATGCAGCCTCTTTTGCAGAGCAGCTCAACACCATTAACATCAGGTTCAATGGGAGGGAGAGGACTGTGGATAAGGTACTGCCACCTCTATTTCACCTACACGCTCTCATCGCACTGAAACGCAAGGTGAATAAAATGGAAAGAGGAGGAGCTGTGCTGTAGGGGATGACAACCGTGACACGCCACATCCTCAGTCTGAGCTGTTTCTGCTTGAGGTGAAGGTGATGGAACTGGTCTGTGTTTTTTATGCGCCTGGGGAAGGAGATCGACCGTCTCTCGTCTGTCACGCAGCATGTGGCTGGACTTTACAAAAAGGCCCAGCAGTGCATGTTTCTTCGATGATGGTTGAGGAATTTTAAACATCAGATGGGACATTTTAACTGTTGTCTACTGCTCACCGATCTGCTTTTACACACCAACATCAAATCCTGGTGAAACTTCCTCACAGCTAAAAGCAAAAATCAACTCGCCATCAAACAAGCACTAAAAATCACCTCTCCAACTCTTCTCTCCACCCTGCATGTCCGCGCAGTACGTAAGAAAAAAGTCTGAATCACCAAGAACTTTTCACAGGCGGCCATGACCGCATTCACCTTGCTAAAAAGTGAATTTGACAAAAACTTGTCTGTTCATATAGACTGTTTGCCTTTTAAATACCAACGGGACGTGCATTCCAATCCTTCAGCTTTACCGAGTAAATTTGTGTTACTTTACACTGCAACAAAAATTCAACAATTCGTGAACGAAAATGATCTTTTTTCAAATTAGCTCAAGTGATGGAATTGTTCACGTAAGATGTAAAGCTATTACTGTGTTCCACAAATTAAATATTGTTCCAATCATTATGGGGTAGGGACATAAAGGCATTGTTTTGATTGATTTAGATAACTTCTCCCGCGTGTGACATTTGGATAATTAACACTGCATTGAAAACTTGGGACAGAACTCCTCCCCGAAAATGCAGAGGCTAGCACCAAGCGTCACCTTTAAAAACATATTACAATGGCCACTTCTCCTAGATTTGGTCAATGACTGGATATGGTGAGGCTATTTTAGTCCACAAAGGCTTGGAATGCAGTTTGAGTGTATTAGTGTATTGCATTATTTGCCTGCGATATACAGTGATACTTTGGTTTACGAACTTAATTGGTTCCCAGAGAGTGTGTAAGGCGAAAAGTGTGTATCCCAAAAATTAATTTCCCATAGGAAACAATTAAAGTGAGAATAATCTGTTCCCAGGTCCCCATAAAACATAATTTTCTACTTTCTAATTTTCTAAGCCTTAAACCTACACAGAATATACCTTATTTTATGTATAATAAATGTGCTATGGTATTATAATTAAAGAAATAAACTGTACTATATAATAAAGTTGTTTTATTTACCTTTGTGATGGTCGTTGATGGCTTGATGGAATGGAGTGGCCGGTTTCATCAGCATTAAACACTTGATGAGGAAAGTAGCCTTCTTTCACCATCTTGAGGAATGATCCCTTGGTGGTGCTTTCTCTGCGATAATTTTACCTTTTTCCTCATCAATTGTGTTCTGTTTAGCTGGGTTGATAGTTTTTGTATCAAGTGTACAGATGGCTTGTGCGGGTTATTTGTGGAGCCTGATTGATGGGATATATTAACCTTCCTGTCTACACTCTACTTTTGAAATATCAAAGTTGAAACGAGTCCATATTTCACTGTTTTCTATCCATTTTCTCACCATTTCACTTTTGGGTTTTTTTCAATGTTGTTTTTTGTTTCAAGCTCTGTCGTCTCCCTTTCGTGCGTGTGTGTTTTCTCACTCTCTCTCTCTGTCGTCTGCCTGTCTCTTTAAGGTTTAACCCCTTCCCTGCCCCTCACTGCTGTGTTTTTGACCAATCATGTGGCTTTAACCGAAGACTCCATTTTGTTTTTGGGAGAACGGCTTCACTCTCTCTCTGTCTGTTACCCCTACCCCCTCTCTGCAGCGTTCTTGACCAATCACGTGGCTTTAACCAAAGACTGGGGGTGGGGAATAGAGGACAAAACAGTCGGCCACCAATTTCTTGTTAGGTGAACGGGCTCGTTCGCGAATGACACATCATTCATTGTGGCAGCTCCAGGTGTATCCAGAAAAATAGTTTGTATGCCAAAATTTGCATAAATGTAACGTTCGTAAACCGAAAAGTTCGTAAGCCAAGGAGTTTGTAAACCGAGGTATCACTGTATAAAAAAAAGAAACATCAAAGGGTTAAAAAGGGAGAAAACTATTACTACAAAACAATGGTATCCAGAATATTTCTTCTGCTATACTGATTGTGTGCAGCCAAATGGAGGTGTAACAGCACACTATGTTGGAGAGGTAGACTATCCTTCACACCATATTCCATACTGGATCTACTTGAAGTAAAATGGGGAGTTAGACGCGAGAATGCGTAGTACACTGATCGCCGGTCAATCTCTGTAAGTGTAGATCCTATTCATCACTCACAATTTAGGAAGCGTAGATTCCGTTGAGAAGCCACCCAAAAAACTTTCAAGCTCTGCAAAATCCAATTTGCAGCAAAATCTATGAGACAGCCGCGCTCAATGTAACTCTCCAGCCTCCCAATTCTTGATGAGAAGCATAAGCCTATTCCATCTCAATTAGCAAGTGAATTGTTCCAGAAGCATTGACAGAATTACGGTAGGGCACTACAATATGACCAAAATTTCATCAGGTACATCAGTAACAATACAGTGATAATGTTACTATGGCTTCAGTAAAAGCTAAACAAAATATAATTCCAAAAAGTACACTGAAATTAGTTTCGTTTTAGAACTTACTGAGAGACATGATCATGAACAAAGTCAGCGATAAATGAAAATGAGGTTCATGCACATAGTACTACAACTGTGTTTTACGATAACAATTGTGTACCTTTTTTTGTGTTAGCATGTGTATGCATCAACACGAGTGTGGTACTGAATCAACGTGTCCATGCACGACCCCATGAGGATAGGAGGCTCCGAAAATGGGTGGACATGCTGTGTGGCTTGTGTGGACTTTCAGCAATATGAACTATGCCACCCTACATAGCATTTTGAGATGCATCATACAACATGTCTTTTTTTTAAATTAGAGCTTGGGCAGCCTCACAGTGATCAATTTCCGCTCTGGCTTGCCAATATGGAGTTTGCATGTTCTCCACGACCCTGTGTGGGTGTTCTCTGTGTCATGTCCTGCTCGAGGAGTGGTGACAGGACTCGACTGACGAGGAAAAATAGTAAGGAGTTGGATCCAAAATACACGGTGGAGACGGCAAGTTCAAGAAAAGGTCTTTACTGAGGCAAAACAGGGAGTAAGACAACCGAGTGGACAAACGGGACCAACCTACGTACTGACGGAAGACAGCGGAACAACAGAGAATACACCGGCGCAACCAAGCGGGAACAGGTGGCTTTTATAGCCAGAAGGACTCAACGGACGCCCCCTGGCGGCCCACCCGGTTTGGAGGGGTGAGCCCAGTGGAACGCTCGGGTGAGAGATGGGTCGAGGATCCAAGAGTGGGGAACCCATTGACGTTCTTCGGGCCCGTAACCCTCCCAATCGACCAGGTATTGCAATCCCCTGCCCATGCACCTTGAGTCCAATATCTCCCGCACGGTGTAGACATGGTCGCCGTCCACCATTCGGGGAGGGGTGGGGGGGCGGGTTCCGGAGCTAGAGGGCGGGTCTCCACCGGCTTGAGGAGGGATACATGGAAGACCGGGTGGAAACTCATCGTGGGTGGCAGCCGGAGACTAACCGAGACCGGGCTGAGGATGGCCTCGATGGGGAAGGGACCCGTGAACCGTGGACCCAGTTTGGCCGATGTCCCGGCCAACCGGAGGTCCCTCGTGGACAGCCACACCTCCTGCCCGACCTGGTACGCCGGCGCCTGGCGGCGACGACGATCCGCACTGTGTTGGTTCCGGGATGCTATGCGCGACAGGGCGGCTCTGGTCTCCTTCCACATGCGATGGGCCCGTCTCAGGTGGTGTTGGATGGATGGGGCCTCCACCTGGCCCTCCTGGGTGGGGAACAGCGGCGGCTGATAACCACAGGCGGACATGAAAGGAGACTGACCTGTGGCTGAGGAGACCAGGTGTTGTGTGCGTGGAGGTTCAGAAAATGGGTGGACGTGCTGAGTGGCTTGTGTGGACTTATGTATGAACTATGCCACCCTACACAGCATTTTGAGATGCATCATACAACATGTCTTTTTTTTAAATTCAAGCTTGGGCAGCCTCACAGTGATCAATTTCCGCTCTGGCTTGCCAATATGGAGTTTGCATGTTCTCCACGACCCTGTGTGGGTGTTCTCTGTGTCATGCCCTGCTCGAGGAGTGGTGACAGGACTCGACTGACGAGGAAAAATAGTAAGGAGTTGGATCCAAAATACACGGTGGAGACGGCAAGTTCAAGAAAAGGTCTTTACTGAGGCAAAACAGGGAGTAAGACAACCGAGTGGACAAACGGTTGTGGACAAACAACCTGGTTAACGGGATGAAGTGGGCCGACTTGGAGAAGCGGTCCACCACAGTGAGGACGACCGTCTTGCCACGGGAAGGGGGCAGGCGCGTGACAAAGTCCAGGGAGATATGGGACCAGGATCGGGAGGTGACCAGTAGCGGCTGGAAAAGTCCTGCCGAGGGTTGATGGGAGACCTTCCCGCAGGCACAGGCAGGGTATGCCTTCACGAATTCCATGACGTCCCTCCTTTACTACGGCCACCGGAACCGCTGGGCGATGAGATGGAGTTGTTTGCGCGTCTTCAGGGTTGGCCACTCTACCACCGCTTTGGTCTTGGCGGGATCGGCCCGGAGTTGCCCCTGCTCCACGACGAACCCCAGAAAAGACAGAGAGCGGACGTGGAACTCGCACTTCTCTGCCTTCACGTCGAGCCAGATTTGCAGGAGCCGCGCCAGGACCCGTCTGACATGCTGTCGGTGTTCTCCTGTGGATTTAGAAAATATGAGGATGTTGTCCAAATACACAAAGACAAACACGTTGAAGTCCCTGAGCACGTCGTTGCTAAGGTTTTGAAATACGGCGGGAGCGTTGGTGAGTCCGAACGGCATCACCAGGTATTCAAAATGCCCCAAGGGCGTTTTGAATGCGGTCTTCCACTCGTCCCCCTCTCTGATGCGAACCAGGTGGTATACGCTACGCAAATCCAATTTGGTGAAAATGGTAGTCGATTGGAGGGGCGCGAAGGCCGAATCCATGAGGGGGAGAGGGTATTTGTTGCGAATGGTGATGTTGTTCAGACCCCGATAGTCGACACACGGACGCAGGGACCTATCTTTCTTTTCAATAAAGAAGAACCCTATGCCGAGCAGAGAACGCGAGGGTCGGATAAGTCCCGCCACAAGGGAAGAGTCAATGTCTGTGCTCAGGGCTCCTTGTTCCAGGTGTGAAATATGGTAAAGTCGGGAGTCCCCGGCTGCAGTTCGATGGCGCAGTCGGTGGGGTGGCAGGGATTGCGCGCTGTCCTTACTGAATGACTCCCGCAGATCATGATAACAACGGGGCACGCCCTCGAGGCAGATCTCTTTTGGTGCGCCGCTACGGGAGGGGTCTCGCCCTGCCGTAGCCGACCGTAGACAGTTAGCGTAGCAGTAGGGGCTCCAACCCTGTATGGTGGGGCCCTCCCACGATATGGAAGGGTCATGGGTGCTGAACCAAGGAAGGCCCAGCACGAGTGGCACGTTGTGGGAGGGCATGAGCAGGAATCGGCGGTGTTCGACATGGTTGCCCGAGTTTGCCGGAGTTTGAGTGGTGCGGTGATACGCGTAACCCGGGCTAACAGTCGGCCGTCGAGGTCCAGGATCTCCTTGGGGATCTCGAGTTCCTCGATGCCGCAACCCAATGTCTCTGCCAGTTGGAGGTCGATGAAGCACCGAATCCACTAACGCCCGTACTGCTTGGGAGTTGGACGGGCCAAATAATTCGCTCCAACCACGTGACGGGCGCCGTCCTCGACGCCTCCGCCGGCCGCCACAGTCGCCGTTTGGCCGGGGACTTATGGGTGCTGGAGGTCTTAGGCGGGGGCCCTTGAGTGCGACGACGGTTGGCACGATCGCCCCCGCTCCCCACCTGCACCGGTCCGGGGAACTCCTCCTGCTCGTCGCCGTCGGGTGTGGTCGTCCGCTGCTTGCTTCCAGGTTCGCCGGACCACTGAGTACCTTGCTCTCGCTGCTGCTCCCGGAGGCGATGGTCCAGGCAGACGATTACATCGATCATCTCGCTTAAGGTGGTGCCAGCGTCGCGGGTGGTCAACTCGTCTTTGAGAGGGACGCTCAGTCCGCGACGAAACACTCCTCTCAGCGCCCGATCGTTGTAGCCACTCCGGGCAGCCAGGATGCGGAATACTCAGCGGCCGAACGCGTTCCTTGAACGCAGTCATGGAGGAGTCCCTCAGCCTCGCACTGTGTGACCGGATGGTGGAACACTTGGCGAGGCTCGGCCACAAAGTCTGGGTAGGAACTGCATAGTTCGGGCTGGGACTCCCGGACGGCCAACACACAGGACTTGGCCTGGCCCATGAGCAGGCTGGTGATGAAAGCCACCTTAGCCTCATCGCTAACGAAGGCGGTGTCACGTTCCGCCGGCGACAGTGGCAGCTGACGAGGCGTTGGTGCTGGCAGATGATTTACTAACAAAAAGCGCGGAAAAACTTGTTGAACAAAAAAGTGACAAACAGCAAAGCTAGTGGGTGAGCGGGGGCAATCCGCCCAACCTCACTAGCGAGAAGAAAAATAAAAAGGCACACGAGGGTGCAAAACAGCATACGATACAGGGCGTACAAACCGACACGATCGTAGCTAATAAATTCCTCGGTCGAAGCAACTAACATACTGAAAACATGTTCAAGGTACGGGCAAGGCGCGAGGCGTAGTATTTTCCGACGCCGGGTAAGTGCCAGCGTCGGGTTTAAATGTCCAAGTGATGAGGGAATTGACAGCAGCTGGCGGGCATCGGGAGCGGAGGCCCCGCCCAGATGTCAACTTGCTCATGACAGGCGGAGGGTTGTTGTTCAAAAACCAGCGAGCACTGCATCAGGAATTGAGCACAGCGCCCGGGTGCCAGCTGGCTCGAACGCTCCGCCTGATGGGCTAAGGCGGATATGAACTTGTCTCCACCGGCGAGATCCATGGGTGGCTGGTGTATTATGTCACGTCCTACTCAAGGAGTGGTGAGAGGACTCGAGGGACGAGGAAAAATAGTAAGGAGTTGGATCCAAAATACACGGTGGAGACGGCAAGTTCTAGAAAAGGTCTTTACTGAGACATGTAGGGCGAAACAGGGAGTAAGACAACCGAGTGGACAAACGGGACCAACCTGCGTACTGATGGAAGACAGCGGAACAACAGAGAATACACCGACGCAACCGAACGGGAACAGGTGGCTTTTATAGCCAGAAGGCACAATCAAGGAAATGAGCAACAGGTGAGTGAGTCCGGAGAGCAGGGAGGGGAGGGGCGCGCTCTTGGCGCTGAGGAAGATGTGACACTCTGGGCATTCCCTGTTCCTTCCCGCATTTCAAAAAACATGCACGGTAGGCTGATTGATCACTCTAAATCAGGGGTGTCAAAATCATTTTTGGCGCGAACCACATTTTAGTACAGTACTGTTTCATTTAGAGCAGGGGAGCGTCCTTTACGATCGACCAGTCGATCTCCAAGGTACTATTGGTTGATCGTGTGAAGAGGTGATGTGACATTGTGTCGTGCGGCGAGACAGCAAGCAGGTGGAAAGAGGATAAAAGTTCACTCAGCCAGATGCAGGAAGGGTATTGTGAGTTTTCTTTGAAGTTGATATCAGTTTTCGGCAGACCACAGGTAACACTGCTCTCCAGGCTGTCCTTTCTCCCTCTTCTTCCTCCTCGAAGTGACTGGCCCAGTCTAGTTTTAAAGGTGCTTCATATGAGCTTCTGGCCAATCAGATCCCAGCGGCAATTGGCCATTCCCAGGTGGTTGCAATCACCTTCTCAATCAGTCTCAGTCAATTAGTGGTCGCCCAACTTTACTGTTTTGGATGGGGAGAAATGCGCACCTTTCTCCCATCCAAAATCCAGAACACACAAAATTAGTTAACATTTCTTTTGGCATCATGACACATTGTCATTGTCACGGTTTGCGAGGTGGTGATGACGGGTACGGATCCCAAAAAGAAGGCAGGAGGGAGCAGGAGGTTGTTTGACAAATTGTATTAAAATAAAGGTCAGCAGGAACAAAATGTAAAACATCAAAATACACTGAACAGAAAAAATACAAAGTATCAAAAGAAAACCAAGTGTAAAAGTCCGCCAATGTTAAACAAACACATGCACAGCATACAATGCATGCGATTACAGACAAAGCATGCAACAAACAATGCAGCAAACAATGAACCGACACCGGATGGTCGTGCCGGGTGTCCTTTTAAGTGTCAGTGATTAAAACGACCAGCACCAGCGAGGCTGCAGGCAGGGCTGACGTCGCTACCCATTGGTCGCCAATCTGAGCGGGACGACCAGCACCTGTGCAGGTACAGGCGGGGCCGACAGCGCCCCCCGTGGTCGCCAACCAGATCATGACAGTCATGAACTGATGCCATACAACAGGGGTCGGGAACCTATGGCTCGCAAGCCATATATGGCTTTTTTGATGATTGCATATGGCTCGCCGATAAAACTAAACACATATTGTCGTTTTTTTCGCCGTTCATTTCCCGTTGGGGCTGCAGTTGGCGGAAAGCGCAATTTTGATTGGATGACACTGACCTAGAATGGCCGAAAGCGCCATTTTGATTGGATGATAGTGGCCGTCATGTTGAAACAGGTAAACGCCCCTTTAAATGAGCCCAACTAGTGCACTTCAGCATGAATGCACCGGAGCATTAGAGGAGAGAAAATGTTCTGATTCTAATTTGCAATGAAACAATAGCATCGATGAAACAGTCGAATGTCAGTGACATTTTAACAAGCCCCGTGTTAACGTTAGCATCAACATACTTCTGCGAGAAGTAGATTGCAGATAGCAAGTGTGGAAGCTTATGAGCCGTGTGCAGGTTACCTAGCAGTAACTTCGCCTCTGGACCGGCAAATTGAATTTCATTCTGATCGTTTGCCTGAATTTTTACCAATCACGAGGAACGGAAAACCATTCATGTTAACGGTGAGTACTATCACAAAGTTATTTTAAATCATACATTCTGCTATTTTGTTGAAAAGTGGCCGCGTGTGCGCGCGCACGCGAGCGTTTGTATGTGCGCGCGCGTGCGTGTGGCTCTCACTGAAAAACATTTCTAAATATTTTAGTTTTATGGCTCTCTTAACATTGGACATTAGGGATATATAAATGGGGCCGATACGACCAGTCAGACTTTAGTTCGCTGACGAAGCCTCTTGGATAGGAGGCGAAACGTCCGAAACCTTCACTTTGTACAGATGACGGCTGAAGAAACCTTCTCATCGATGGCTCTCTTAGTCAAAAAGGTTCCCGACACCTGCCATACAAATAAAGTTGAGTTGTTTTGAAAAAAAATCAGCGGCAGCCTATCAGCCATCTATTTTCTTCATTGATACACCGGACAAGCAATCAGATGACATCTCATTATTACGTAAACTGTATGTGCTCAAACAACGCCGCTGAGCGTTGCAAGGTTCACAAGCAAGTCCTTAGTTCCATCCTCATTTTTCCGTGTTTTTTTTTTCCTGTTAAACGTATGATCGGGGGGGAGCTGGACCAAGTAAGAAGAAAAAAATATGACTTTCATACAGAATGGGAGGACTTTTTTTCATGATGACATTATCAAAGTGCGTTTGTCTTGTCTCCAGTTATCCGAGTGAACTCAAGAAATGCCAAAATATGTCCAGAATAATGTGTTTTGCAAGATATGTGGTTATACATCAACATAAGTTGCAAGAATCCTCAATAGATTTCAAAATAAATATAATGGATAGATCATTTTGACTTGGTCATTTCAAAAGTAGCTCCCATGCTGAAAAAGTGTGAGTACCCCTGACCTAGGGAGCCAGTATGACTAGAATTATATGAAGAAGTCAAACATAACTGTTGCTTCAACTATTCTTTAAGTGATTATCGTGAGGGGTTTGAGAACAAGAAAAGGCTTATAACATATCTATTGTTCATTACATATGAAAATTTAACATTTTGGTAGACATTTGAGAAAGTATCATGGAAGTTGATGTGCTTGAGCTGCTTTCACGGGCCACATAAAACGATGTGGCGGGCCAGATCTGGCCCCCGCACCTTGAGTCTGACCCAAATGCTCTAAATTGTTCCAAGGTCTGAGTGTGTGCATGGATGTCCATTTCTATGTGCCGGCCACTGCATGAAGACAGAGTGGATAGGCTCCAGCAACCCCTCCACCCGCAACCCTTGTGAGGTTAAAGTAGTTCAGAAAATGGATAGAAGGGTGGATGGAAGGATGGGTGGATCCATCGATGTTTGATTTAGACAACTTCAATGGTACCATGGCTGGCTGACTGGCTGGCTGGTTGGCTGACTGGCTAGCTGGATGGATGGGTTTATATCAGGGGTGTCCAAAGTCGGTCCTCAAGGGCCGCTGTCCTGCCTGTTTTCCAGCTCTCCCAGGAGCAACACACCTGATTCAAATGATCAGCTCATCATCCAGCTCTGAAGCAGCATCAAAATGGTCCTGATGATTTGATTTGGCTCCTTGCAGTAGCTTTGAGCGCTTTCAGGAAACACACACGGACACACATAGCGACAGATTTGCAGTGGTGCCTGGACCCATGGCCCCAGGCAAGTATTTATCATTCAGCCTGACAAAAGCCTTTAAACCAGCCAAACTCTGCTTTTCTGCCCCTTGACTTGTCCTCTCCATTCGGCCTCCATTTTTCAGATGATTCTTTGTTACTGGAATCCACTTCCCCAAATGCTGGTTCCAGCCAAAGCATTTTAAATTGGAATCATTAGTTTTCCCTGCAGGTCTAATTCAAATTGAGCTCACTGCCACCCACCAACCTTCACCCAAAAAATGCCTAGAGTGAGTTGCTGCAGCACCAGAATATCAGACAGCCATATATTAACGTTTAGACAGCAGAGAGGCCCAAAGTCCGATTCAAATCAATCGCGCTCCTTTTGGCAACTGGTCCAGCTGGTGGCAACAGAGTGATGACGTCAACTTAATTGAATTCCACTGAACTGTATTTATAGAGCACTTTCAAAAAGCCAACGCTGCATACAAAGTGCTGTGACATGGCAATCTATTAAAGAAGTCCTTCCGTCTCATTTTGAGGCGTCTGGACTCCAATGCAGCACCCAGAAAATGCAGAAGATGGCGCCCAAGCTCCGTTGTAAATGGGCTGATTTGTCTGCTGGGAATTTGTGTCAGCGAATATCAAATACAGTGAGACCTCAGCTTACGAAAACCTTATCTTACGAACTTTTCATCTTACGAACGTCAAATTTATGAAAATTAAACCTTGAAATACGCACTATTTTCATGATAAACACCTACCATGGCTGGTGGAGTAATCTTCGGCGGAAGAACACCAAAGCACACGACCTTTGGATCTGGCGGAGTGATCTTCGACGGAAGCACACAACTGAACAGCGCTCCAGCCGGCGCTACTTTCCATACCCCCTCTCATTCAATGCACACGTCGATCGCCTCCTTGGAGCTTTTTGCTGATAATTTTACTATTATGGGACTGAAAAAAACCCACCACAGGCTCGTGTTCAGCCCAAGAAGACACAAAATAAAATCACCGTCGCTGAGAAGAAGGAGATAATTGCAAAACACGAACGAGGTGTGCATTTGTGTGATTTAGTGGCCGAGCATGGCTATGCTAAGTTAGCCATTGCTACCATTTTCCGGAACAGAGAAGCCATCAAAGGTGCGTCTGTTGCAAAAGGTGTTTCTGTGATCTCAAAGCGACGATCTCGGGCAATCGAAGAAGTTGACAAACTTCTGTTAATTTGGATTAACGAAAAGCAGCTATCCGACGACCGCGTGAGTAAAGCTATTTTGTGCGAGAAAGCACGGCTAATTCACGCCGATATCGCCATGCGTCAACCTAGAAGTTCGGCGCTTATTGAGGATTTTAAAGCCAGAAACGGATGGTTCGAGAACATCTGAAGGCGAGGAGGCTTGATGGCTGCAGCATCAAGTGAGCTCATAAAGGCAATGTTGGCAAAGTGGAATGATGTGCAGGCTTTTACCGAACAGTTGCATCCAGAAACAACTGTGGCTATGACAATCATTAACATGATGAACGATAATGTGATGCCTCAGCTTCGTAAGACCTTACAAGTCAGAAAGCAACAGGTGTCAATCAAGAGGTTTTTAATCAGCAAAAATGATGAGGAGTCTCCAAAGGAGCAAAGAAGAGAAGCCACACCAGAGGTTAAGTTACCAACAGTCCTTATGTAAGGTGACTCTCCTTCCATAAGCCATTTGTTAAATAAGCCAATTATTTCTTTAATTACAGTCCTCATGTAATGTGCCTCTCTTTCCAAACAGCAATTCCCTCTGACCTTCGACCTCCAATACTATTCCATCAAGCCATCAATGACCATCATGGAGGTAAATAAAACAACATTATTTAGTTTATTTATTTAATTACAGTCCTTATGGAATGTGACTCTCTTTCTAAACAGCAATTCCCTTTGACCTCGGACCTCCAACGCCATTCCATCATACCATCAATGACCATCACAAATGTAAATAATGTGACTTTATTATACAGTGCAGTGTATGTATTTCATTACAATACAATAGCACATTTATTATACATAGAATAAGGTATGTTGTGTGTAGTTTTAAGGCTTATTTAGTTGAAAAGAATATTTTATGGAAACCCGTGAATGGATTATTCCCATTTTAATGGTTTCCTATGGGGAAAAATTGTGATACACACTTTTTGGCTTACACACACTGTCTGGGAAACAATTAAGTTCGTAAGCTAAGGTCTCACTGTAGTTGTCTTGGTGCAACAAACAACGATTCACCATCGTGTTATATATGTGTTTTCCTTCTAATTTCACCATCAACACGGTTCAACACGAAGTTTTCATACCAAACAAAGTACCGCAAAATGCATTGTGTGTCACTTTCTCAGTCAGGGACGTTCCAAACGTGACGTCACGTGGGGATCGCCATCAACTCGAAAACAAGACTTCCTGAATATTCAGCTTCTTCTTTTCCTTTCGGCTTTTCTTTTCAGGGGTCGCCACAGCGAATCAATGTCCTCCATCTAACCCGGTTTTGTGCATTCTCTTCTCTCACACCAGCTGCCTTCATGTCCTCTTTGACAACATCCATAAACCTCCTCTTCGTCTTCCTCCTGCCTGGCAGTTCAAGGCCCAGCATCCTTCTCCCGATATAGTCACTCTCTCTCCTCTGGACATGTCCAAACCATCTCAGTCTGGCCTCTCTGAATTTCTCTCGAAAGCCTCTAATATGAGTTGACCCTCTAATGTAGTCATTCCTGATCCTATCCACCTGGTCACTCCCAAAGAAAACCTCAACATCTTCAGCTCTGCTACCTCCAGCTCTGCTTCCTGTCTTTTCTTCAGTGGGACTGTCTCCAGTCCAATCATCATGGCTGGTCTCACCACTGTTTTATACACTTTTCCTTTTATCCTAGCTGAAACCCTTCTATCACACATCACACCTGACATTTTTCTCCAGCTGCTCAAGCCTACCTGGACACGCTTCTTCACCTCTTTTCCACACTCTCCATTGCTCTGGACAGTTGACCCCAAGTACTTAAAATCATCCACCTTCTTTATCTTTTCTCCCTGTAGCATCACTCTTGCACTTGGATCCCTCTCATTCACACACATATATTCCATCTTGCTGCGACTGATCTTCATTCCTCTCCTTTCCAGGGCATATCTCCGCATCTCTAGTTTCTCCGACACCTGTTCCCCGTTCTCGCTACAGATCACAAAGTCATCATGTTCCAAGGAAATTATTGTCTAACATCGTCTGTCAGACTGTCCATCACCATAGCAAATAAGAAGGGACTCAGAGCTGTCCCCTGGTGGAGTCCCACATCCACCTTGAATTCCTCCGTCACACCGACAGCACACATCATAACTGTATTACAGTTATGATACATGTCTTGCACCGCTCTTTTCTGTCACTCCAGACTTCCTCATGCAATACCACAGCTCTTCTCTGGGCTGTGGTATTGCATGAGGAAGTCTTCCTAAATATTCAGTGCGAGTCTTAAAACGTAAAATATCGCTATATGCGGTGGAATCTTTGTAAAATAAGCTCAGTCGAAGTTATTTGAAGTGATTTTACAAATTATGGACAAAACTTGTCCGGAGGCGTCCGTTGTCCTTTAAAGGAAAAATGATGAAGTTCTGTGAGAAAATAGGGAGAAGAACAATCCCTTTTGGTTCAGCAAATACTTAGTAAAAAACCCAAAGCACAAACTTAGCTCTGGCAACCAAAAGTGTCTGCTTTTATTTTAAGAATAAAATACTGTTAGCTGTTTAATTGATTGACACAGAGGCACATGTTCTTTTTTGCGCCTTGATTCATGTTAATTGTTGTAAATTCATGTCTGTTTTGTTAACAGATTTTAGGTTAGACATGGTGTCTTCGGTTATTGCAGGTAGGTTGGGAACAACCCAACTTTAAAAAAATAGTGGTTCACTCGACTGGCATAATTTTTATGACTGTCATTTTCACATGATTTTAAAAATTTTCATTTCACTTACGTTTTATTATAGATATGAAGATATTTTACCCAGTGGCAAAATCCATCTTGACGCAAGCAATTTTTTCTCAAGATCAGTGTGTCAACTGGATGACCTTGAAAACTAATCGTCGTCCTCAACTCATTGCTCAGAGAAGCACAAAATTGTGTTCAAATCTTTTTTTAACTTTTGGAGAAATTGTGTTCGCTCTCAGACAAAACCAAAACTAGCAAGAACCAACTCTCTGAAGGTGACTCCTATGAATTAGAGAACAAAAATGTTTACTGAGATCCGAAACAGGCACTTGTGCATGAAGGGTTGTGTCTCGCAGTATCATCTGTGTCTCGAACTGCAAAGGTGAGAGCACAACTAAAAATATGCAAGCTAGTCGGCTTTGAATTATTCACAAAGTATTCGAGCGGGAAGGAGATGGATGGATGGGGATGGAGAGATGGATGAATAAAAGAGTCATGTGAACACAGGATGAATGAAACCAGGGACAAAAAGGTTGGAGAGATTTGGAAATGTGACTTTTCGCACATACAAATGCGTGCACACACACACACACGCACACACACACTCACACACACACACATTCCCGAATTTATTCGGGAATTGAAAAGCACGACGTGGTGCGCCATTTGGGTTTTGTTTTTTCTTGCAGGGGTCTGCAATTCAAGCTTCAGTCAGACCTCTGGCAATGGTTTTTGCTCCCATGGGGGGGAGCATTTACCTTTCATACAGCCGCCACAGCTTACAATGCAGATAACTCTACAACCAAGTAAGCTCGAAATAAACTTCTTTTTCTGATGAAAGAATAGAGTCTGAGGTTTCTTACGCTGCATTGAATGTTTATGTAGTCCTAAAACTCAATATTCTGTGGGACCTGCAATTTGAGTGAAAATGACAACAACCCTGGCACTGGAATGAGTTAATGTGGCGAATAAACAAAAAACAAGAGGAAAAGCAGTGGACAAACTATTGTTCTTCGATGAAATATACACACACATGGGCAACTGGTTCTACCAAAACAAACATGTTGGATTGGATTTTTCTCACCACATGTACCCACCCACCCACTTGGAATTCCTCAATCTCTTTGATTCATTTCATGCAGGATTCCAATTGCCTATCACTCACATTAAAATTCCATCTGTTTTTGCAATCTGGCGCTGCAGCTGATTTTACATTTCCTGTCTCTGCCTAACACTGCTGCATAGAAACTCAAGAGGGAGGCACACTAATTGCTTTTTAGCTGGGAGGTTGTACATATCCAATATCCAAAGAGCTTTCGGAATTGCAAAGAAGCCTTTCTTGTCGTGTGAGTGGATCTACAGAATGGTTGTTCTTTCATGATGGATACGCGGTTGCAAGACAAAAAAAACAATGAAAATTCAGTTACCACAATAACTGTCATTTCCAATTGCAAATACAGTGCTGTGAAAACTTATTTGCCCTTTTCGCAAATGCCCTTTTTTGGGGGGGAGGGAGGTTCCTTTCTTTAATGTTTAAGATCGTCAAACACAATTAAATATCAACTAAAGTAAAAAATAATATTATTTATTCATGAAAAAACAAACGCTCAGCTACTTGGTCCAGTGTGGAAAAGTATTTTTCCGAATGGTTAAATTATGACTGTGATCAAATAGAACCTTGCTGTGAAAATTATGTTCAAACAAAAGATCTCAAAAAGCTGCAACCAAATGCCAAAAAAACTCAAAAACAGATGAAAGAAAGAAAACTGACATCTAGCAGTCTGGAAAGGGTAACAACATCCTTCCGAAACGCTTTGGGCTCCAGCAAACTACAGTGAAAGCCAATTTGCACGAATTGAGAGAAGATGCTGAAAAAACTTCTCAAGAAATGCCTCGCCTAAGAAGAAAAACCCAAGAGCGCCGTAACCACTGATCAAAGAAGTCACAAAAGCAATCAATGAGTACATCCAAAGAGTTAAAGGACAACCGACATCACTTTTTTTGTTTCCTAACTGACATCGGAAAAAACGTTTTATAGCATCTAAAATACCCAAAACACGCAGTATATTTTTAGTCAAATGCAAAACACCAATAAAAATGACTTAAAGTGTCCAAAATCTGCAAAAAATTAACCCGGAAGTGGCCAGTTTCAGAAGGTCCCGCGTCACCCCAAGACGTCTTGCCTTGCTGGAGAATCAAAACAATGGCTTCAGAGAATATGCTTTCTTGTTACTCATCCAGTTATGAATATGATTTAAATAGTTCTGAAGAGGAAAGCATACATGTTTGCAATCAATGAAAGAATTTATTCCGTGCCATTTTGAGGCAATAGGGGGGGGGGGAAATGTAGCACTAAAAAAAGGCAGAAAATGGCGACAAAGCTCCGTGTAAGGAATTAATCAGCCCGTTTCCACAGGCTGATTAATTCCTTACACGGAGCTTTGTCGCCCTCTTCTGCCTGTTTTTGGTGCAACACGAAATTTTCAGACCAAACAAGTACAGCAAAATGCATTGACGTGATGGAAGGCCTGCTAAAACGTGTCCTATTTTCGGTCAGGCGTGTTCCATAAGTGACGTAGGGTGAGGACTCGTCACCAACTCAAAAACAAGACTTCCGGAATATTCAGCACGAGTCTTAAAACGTAAAATATAGCTATATGTGGTGGAATCTTTGTAAAATACACTCAGTAGAAGTTTTTTGAAGCAATTTTACAAATTATAGACACAACTTGTCCAGAGACGTCAGTTGTCCTTTAAGGTCAGTATTCATGACTCAAATATCCGAAAGAGTTTGGGCAAAGATGACATTTGGATTTGGATTTCCTAAGCAATAAAAACAGCTGACCATAAATAAATTAATAAATAACATCATTTAATTATTCCCAAGCCTTTGGGGACGATATTTTACGAGATGAAAGTTAAAAATCCTGGAAATTGTCTGGCATAAATGTAACACCCCATTTCAGAAAAAGAACATCATACAAACAGCCAAACATGGAGGTCGAGGAAAGTCTAGGCTTGCTTAACTAATCCAGAACCTGGACGAGTGTGATTGATGGAACCATGAATTTTCCTTTTTACCAAAAAATCGAGGAGTAGTCGAGTGATTCGCACATCCACTTCACAGTGCAGAGGCCGTAGGCTCAATCCCTACGTGGGGTTTGCATGTTCTCCACGGGGCCTGCGTGGGCTTTCTCCGGGTCCTCCGGTTTTCTCCCACATCCCCAAAACATGCATGGCAGGCTGATTCAACCTAGGTATTAGTGTGAGTGCAGATGCTTGTTTGTCTCTGTGTGCCTGGTGATCGGGTGGTTTGATGATCGGGTGACGCTTGATTTTAGTTCTTACCGCTGAGAGTAGCTCAGTCAGTTATTACCGTATTTTCCGATATGTAAGGCGGAGTATAAGGCGCACCTCTAATGAATGGTGTATTTTCAAACATTTTTCATATTTAAGGTGCACCAGAGTATAAGGTGCACCTTCAATGAATATTTTTTTTCAAAATATAATATCTAAATATAAATCCAATATATTGGATTTATATTATATACAGTAAAGTCTCGTTATATCGATATTCTCGGGAGTCCGAAAAAATATCGATATAACCGGACTATCGATATATCCGATCCTGCGCGCATGTAATTTTCTCCTTGCGTTCATAGAAATAGTATCGTAATAAGCGGTACTATCGATATAACCAATATCGATATAACGAGACTTTACTGTATTTTATTATATTTATTATATTTATATTATATTATAATGGGGTGTGTCTTATAAGGCACACCCCATTATAAGGCGCTACCGGAGAGGCTGGGTTACGCACTACTTTTTTTACGTGGTGAAATGGAGTCGGTGGCTGATGACAGTAGTTGCAAGACCTGTTGTGGCTCAATATTACTTCACATAAAACGCGCACCGGCATATAAGACACATGGGTCATCTTTTGAAGAACATCAATGCTTCTGGGTGCGCCTTAAACACCGGAAAATATGGTTGTTTTCTGGTTCAAACACTTTTTTCCCAAACAGGGTCAGGTAGCTTTGAATATAGAATATATTTTCCTCAGGAATAAATTCAACCATAATTTAGAAACATATTTCATTTGTTTAATGGTCTAAAACGTCAATGTCGGGAAACTGCATAAATATAAGAATGTGAGAAGATGGCAAATACTTTTAAATGGCACTACAGTTGATAAATTGTGAGTATCCCGCAACAAAAAATGCAAAAATTGAAGATTTAGTCTGGTGAGCAATGTCAAGGCAAATGATGGCAGGAGGCAGCATATATTAAAGTTAGTTAAAGCACTAAGTAAAACACACTCGTGGGGGGATCTGGAAATATGATGATAACTACGTGTCTCGGGATCTACTACGAGTGCTTTTATTATTCAATGTGTGTCTGAGGGGAGGGATGAGAGGCTGACTTGATTTTAGCCGATAGGGAGAATGAGCAATGGCGCATCACTATCCCTGCCTAGGTGTTTCTTAGTCACCAATCCATTGATTTGATCTTCCTACCCAGAGTGGGCCACTCAATTCACGGATACAAATACATCATAAGTCAAATGATGCAGTAATTCAAGTCAAAGACCGTTGATCGACTACAATTGCAGCTCGAAAATGACTCGACTTGGATGTGCAATTTGGAAAGCAATCACTATGATGGCATCATTCTGGATAGAAGAGTGCTGTGAACATGGGTATATACTGTATTATTTGGATACCACAAATCAATAAGACAGAGACAAAAGTGCGAATGAGAACAATTACGCACACCTACCTGTGGCTTTACAACTTTGAAGCATAATATGTAATCATGGCCAGTACTTGTCACGTTCCAAACGAGGCAGAGTGAGAGCCGTCGCGTCGGAACGAAACGAGTAGCTGGATCCCCAAAGCAAACTACAGAGACATTGAATCCGTTCAGATGGTTTAATGAAGACACACAAAAGGGGCTGGTCCAAAATGTGGACGAGGGACAATAAAAAAAATAATGATTACTGAACGAGCGAGTAGGGGGGCAAGGGGAAACTGACCTGCGTACTCACGGTGAGGAATGAAAAGGTATTGACACAAATGGAAGTGTGAGGAGATGAATAAGTACAAGCTAGAAGAAATAGTAGTGGGGGGGCTCGGACCGGGTACAGACAGGAGCGCAGTAGAACGAATCTGACCAGAGCAGTAGCGAGGCACATCAATACACCAGCAAATTACAGTGATACCATGGCTTACGAACTTTATTGTTTCCCAAACAGAGTATGTAAGGTGAAAAGTGTGTATCCCAAAAATTTATTTTCCATAGGAAACCATTAAAATGAGAATAATCCTACTTTCTAATTTTCTAAGCCTTTATGGACAACCGACGCCTCCGGACAAGTTGTGTCCATAATTTGTAAAATCGCTTCAAATGACTTCTACTGAGCGTATTTTACAAAGATTCCACCGCATATAGCTATATTTTACATTTTAAAACTCGCGCTGAATATTCCGGAAGTCTTGTTTTTGAGTTGGTGACGAGCCCTGACGTCACGTCACAGAAGGAACATCCCTGACCGAGAAAGGACATACTGTCGCACTCCTTTCATCACCTCGATGTGTATTTTGCGGTACTTTGTTTGGTCTGAAAACTTCGTGTTGATCCGTGTAGATAGCGAAATTAGAAGGAAAACACATAAATAACACGATGGTGACAAAAATGCCAAGGAGAAAACTCAGCCCCTTTCCACTGAGCTTTGTCCCCATCTTGTGGGTGCTACATTTCTCTCCAGATGCCTCAAAATGACACGAAAAAAATCTTTAATCGATTGCAAACATGTATGCTTTCCTCTTTTTCCAAGATGGCGCCTGAGTAGGAAGCCATCAGCAAGTGCTCTCACTAGCCTTGCTTTTTTGTTGTTTTTGTCTTGTTATTGTGTTGTCTTTTGTCACTTTATGTTTTTGTGCGTCATGTGGAACGGATACAGATTGTTTTTCAGCATTTTTGGCCACAACAATCATCAAGGAGGAGACTGTCCTGAGCGGTTGCGCCTTTCGGCAGCATGAATATGCCAGTACTGTTTTTGAATGGGAGGAATGTCGGAGCCATTTGACTGTCATCGCTGGACAGGTCTGGGGCCTTGGTGCTTTTTTTTACGCCTGTAATGGGCAGCATCTTCACAGCCCCGCTTTGTTCAGCGGAATTGCTGTTGGACAGTCTGCGTTGGATGGATGCATGGCTTGAGGAGCCCGCAATAAGAAGAAAGCAGCGTCAGCGCAGAGCGCCTATGCGTATGTGGAACTGTCGCGGCTTGGAATTGAAGCGGATTTATGTGGGACAGGAGATGTGAGACAATGTGTTTTCGTCAATGGATGCTACAGCTTTGTGTTTGCTTTCAACATTTAGCTTGTAGTAGACGTACAAATTCCACCATGACGTCCCTGATCCACTGCTAACATGGATGCTTTGATCCTCTCCTCTTTCAACTAGAACTGCTTCATGTCATCACAAAGAGGGTACAGCAAGACCTGAAGAATGAATGACTCTGTGTCTGTTATTTTTTTATTTTATTTTTTTCCCAAGATGGCGGCGCGTGAACACACAGCGGCTCCCCTCTCCCGGCAAATTGGCATTTTCATGTTTATTATGTTTGTCGTTATAAGTGCCTTGCATGCTGGGTCCGAGAGGACAGTAATTTCATCTGTGCTATATGTCATACATATTAGCATATTTGTCAATAAAGCTGACTTTGACTTTGACTCTTCAGAACTATTTGAATCATCTTCATAACTGAATGAGTAGCAAGAAAGGATTTTCTCAGAATCTGAAGCCATTGTTTTGATTGTCGAGCAAGGCAAGACGTCTTGGCGTGATACCAGGAACAAGGGGGCGGGACCTTCTGAAACTGGCCACTTCCAGTTTCAAATTGAGGTCGTTTTTAGACACTTAAGTTATTTTTATTGGTGTTTTGCATTTGACTAAAAATATCATCCTGCGTGTTTTGGGTATTTCAGATGATATAAAACGTTTTTCTGATGTTAGCTAGGAAACAAAAAAGTGATGTCGGTTGTCCTTTAAAACTACACACACAACACAAAATATACCTTGTTTTATGTATAATAAATGTGTTATGGTATTATAATTAAATAAATAAACAGTAATGTATAATGAAGTCGTTTTATTTACCTTTGTGATGGTCGTTGATGGCTTGATGGAATGGAATGGCCGGTTTCATCAGCATTAAACACTTGATGAGGAACGTAACCTTCTTCTTTCACCATCTTGAGGAATGATCCCTTGTAGGTGCTTTCTCTGTGACAATTGTATTTAGCTCCTCATCAATTGTGTTCTGTTTAGCTGGGTTGATAGCTTTTTGCATCAAGTGTCCAGATGGCTTGTGCAGGTTGTTTGTGGAGCCTGATTGATGAGATATTTTAACCTTGAACTGTCAAAGTTGAATTTCTCTCAGTCATCTGCCTGTCTCTTTAATGTTTAAACGACCCCCCTTCACTGCTGCGTTCTTGACAAATCACGTGGCTTTAACTGAAGACTGGGGGCGGGGAATAGAGAACAAAACAGTCAGCTGCCATTTTGTTGTTAGAACGGGCTTGTTCGCGAACGACACATTACTCTTTGAGGCAGCTCCGTGTACGAAAAAAGTGCGTATGCCAAGGTAAAGTTCATATGCCAGGGTAAAATTTTCATAAATGTAACGTTCATAAACCGAGAAGTTCATAAGCCATAGGGTTCGTAAACCGAGGTATCACTGTACTACCGAATGCGTCCCTTTTAAATACCCGGTGACATAACGAGGTGCTTGGCAACAGGTGGCACTGGCGGGGAGCCGCGACCCCACCCCTTGCTGCCGAATCCAAATCTGACAGTACTTCATTATCACACAACATTTTATACAAACTGAAAAATAAATAAATGCAACATGTAATTCAATCTTACGTTCCCCAAACCCAGTCAAGTCAAAGTCAACATGCAGGAAAAGAAAGAAGGCACGCGTGTATGATGGAACATTTTTCTATTTCAAAATCAGATAAGTTCTGACGACCCTCATCATTTATTCATGAAAAATACGCCTGATTTGATCCTCTGAATACGTGACTTCTTGACAAATTTGCAAAGCGCAGGCGGTTTTCAAATCATTTGACCGGGTGACGCAACCTCATGGCATTTGTTTTTTGGACCCGTGACTTAGGAAGAATTTCCTTCCCTCTTACCTCGCAAACAAAACATTTTTCTGGGGTACCAAAAGTGGCCAAAGCTTTTATTTTTATTAGTGTGGGACAAATCAGACAGCCGTGGTGGTTGACACACTCAAAGAGGCAAACAATTAACTCTACGTGCTCTTATACCGTATACACGTGCAGTCAGGGGAGGCAGGTGAGGCAGTGCCTCACCTGTCATCATGGAAACCATCAAATGAAAAAATAAATTAAACAGTTATATGTATTTAGTGATTTGTACTTTAAAGTTCTTGTCCATTTAACTTCACCGTTTTTGGATTTTTTTCAAAATCGCTGAATTTTCACATATACCGTTCAAATACTAAGTAGAGACAAGCGGTGAGGCAGCAGCCGGCTGAGCCTCAACATGGATTGCACAATCACTATGCTAACTGTGCTGGCTTGCTGTGCAGTGAGACCGCATTGCTGTCCCTCTGCATATCGCTATTAAAGCGTTCAAACACGTTTCGTATATGAACTAAATTTCTACAGTTTAGCTGGTGTACATAATGTACAGTCACTGTACATTATAAACACTGTACTACAGTGTTTATTTTGTTTTATTTTTATCAAAACTCTGTGCGTAGGTGAGGCACACAGTTCTCCCGTCTCATGACAGGGGGCGCTTGTGAGTCCAGAGATACTTGCGACTCCACGGCTGCAGAATAATAGAATTAGGAACAGCAAGCTACAGTAAACAGTTAGCAAGTAAAGTTCAACCCTGCAGTCATTTTTTCGTGTTGTGGGGGTAATAGGCCAATCGTTAGTCAGGAATGTAGGAACAATCTCTCGCGCCCCCCCCCAACCTGAGAGTAGGGACCTATCATAGCTGTGTCCGGCGCCACCAGGTCTGGACATTAGGGTTATATATATGGGGCCGATACGACCAGTCAGATTTTAGTTCGCTGACGAAGCCTCTTGGATAGGAGGCGAAACGTCCGAAACCTTCACTTTTGTACAGATGACGGCTGAAGAAACCTTCTCATCGATACCTTGTTTTATGTATAATAAATGTGTTATGGTATTATAATTAAATAAATAAACAGTAATGTATAATGAAGTCGTTTTATTTACCTTTGTGATGGTCGTTGATGGCTTGATGGAATGGAGTGGCCGGTTTCATCAGCATTAAACACTTGATGAGGAACGTAACCTTCTTCTTTCACCATCTTGAGGAATGATCCCTTGTAGGTGCTTTCTCTGTGACAATTGTATTTAGCTCCTCATCAATTGTTCTGTTTAGCTGGGTTGATAGCTTTTTGCATCAAGTGTCCAGATGGCTTGTGCAGGTTGTTTGTGGAGCCTGATTGATGAGATATTTTAACCTTGAACTGTCAAAGTTGAATTTCTCTCACAGTCATCTGCCTGTCTCTTTAATGTTTAAACGACCCCCCTTCACTGCTGCGTTCTTGACCAATCACGTGGCTTTAACCGAAGACTGGGGGCGGGGAATAGAGAACAAAAACAGTCAGCTGCCATTTTGTTGTTAGAACGGGCTTGTTCGCGAACGACACATCACTCTTTGAGGCAGCTCCGTGTACGAAAAAAGTGCGTATGCCAAGGTAAAGTTCATATGCCAGGGTAAAATTTTCATAAATGTAACGTTCGTAAACCGAGAAGTTCATAAGCCATAGGGTTCGTAAACCGAGGTATCACTGTACCACCGAATGCGTCCCTTTTAAATAACTGGTGACATAACAAGGTGCTTGGCAACAGGTGGCACTGGTGGGGAGCCGCGACCCCACCCCTTGCTGCCGAATCCAAATCTGACAGTACTTCATTATCACACAACATTTTATACAAACTGAAAAAGAAATAAATGCAACATGTAATTCAATCTTACGTTCCCCAAACCCAGTCAAGTCAAAGTCAACATGCAGGAAAAGAAAGAAGGCACGCGTGTGTGATGGAACATCTTTCTATTTCAAAATCAGATAAGTTCTGACGACCCTGATCATTTATTCATGAAAAATACGCCTGATTTGATCCTCTGAATACGTGACCTCTTGACAAATTTGCAAAGCGCAGGCAGTTTTCAAATCATTTGACCGGGTGACGCAACCTCATGGCATTTGTTTTTGGACCCGTGACTTAGGAAGAATTTCCTTCCCTCTTACCTCGCGAACAAAACATTTTTCTGGGGTACCAAAAGTGGCCAAAGCTTTTATTTTTATTAGTGTGGGACAAATCAGACAGCCGTGGTGGTTGACACACTCAAAGAGGCAAACAATTAACTCTACATGCTCTTATACCGTATACACGTGCAGTCAGGGGAGGCAGGTGAGGCAGTGCCTCACCTGTCATCATGGAAACCATCAAATGAAAAAATAAATTAAACAGTTATATGTATTTAGTGATTTGTACTTTAAAGTTCTTGTCCATTTAACTTCACCGTTTTTGGATTTTTTCCAAAATCTCTGAATTTTCACATATACCGTTCAAATACTAAGTAGAGACAAGCGGTGAGCCAGCAGCCGGCTGAGCCTCAACATGGATTGCACAATCACTATGCTAACTGTGCTGGCTTGCTGTGCAGTGAGACCGCATTGCTGTCCCTCTGCATATCGCTATTAAAGCGTTCAAACACGTTTCGTATATGAACTAAATTTCTACAGTTTAGCTGGTGTACATAATGTACAGTCACTGTACATTATAAACACTGTACTACAGTGTTTATTTTGTTTTATTTTTATCAAAACTCTGTGCGTAGGTGAGGCACACAGTTCTCCCGTCTCATGACAGGGGGCGCTTGTGAGTCCAGAGATACTTGCGACTCCACGGCTGCAGAATAATAGAATTAGGAACAGCAAGCTACAGTAAACAGTTAGCAAGTAAAGTTCAACCCTGCAGTCATTTTTTCGTGTTGCTTTGCCTCATTTTCAGAATGGAGGATTACATATATATATTGAAAGAATTTTCTAAACTGGACTTTCTAAGCAGGAGATAATAAAGGAAGACCAACACCGGAGCTAAAAGTTTTGCTTCAGACAACGGGACAGAACATTTGCTGTTTTCAGACGGACTGGACAGGCTGGCTGTGTGGATGTACAGCAAGAAACCACCTTTTCTGCTTTTCCTGCCTTCTGTTCTCAACTTATGACAATGTCTGGACTCAAATGGGATATTGCGACCTGAAAAATTTACAACGGAGCCTCATCAAACATGAGCGGTCGACTGCGCACATCCAAAGTCAAATCGCGCTAAAAACATTTGGGATGTCCAGGATCGACTTGGCTTTGGTTAACCTTGAACTGTCAAAGTTGAATTTCTCTCAGTCATCTGCCTGTCTCTTTAATGTTTAAACGACCCCCCTTCACTGCTGCGTTCTTGACAAATCACGTGGCTTTAACTGAAGACTGGGGGCGGGGAATAGAGAACAAAACAGTCAGCTGCCATTTTGTTGTTAGAACGGGCTTGTTCGCGAACGACACATTACTCTTTGAGGCAGCTCCGTGTACGAAAAAAGTGCGTATGCCAAGGTAAAGTTCATATGCCAGGGTAAAATTTTCATAAATGTAACGTTCATAAACCGAGAAGTTCATAAGCCATAGGGTTCGTAAACCGAGGTATCACTGTACTACCGAATGCGTCCCTTTTAAATACCCGGTGACATAACGAGGTGCTTGGCAACAGGTGGCACTGGCGGGGAGCCGCGACCCCACCCCTTGCTGCCGAATCCAAATCTGACAGTACTTCATTATCACACAACATTTTATACAAACTGAAAAATAAATAAATGCAACATGTAATTCAATCTTACGTTCCCCAAACCCAGTCAAGTCAAAGTCAACATGCAGGAAAAGAAAGAAGGCACGCGTGTATGATGGAACATTTTTCTATTTCAAAATCAGATAAGTTCTGACGACCCTCATCATTTATTCATGAAAAATACGCCTGATTTGATCCTCTGAATACGTGACTTCTTGACAAATTTGCAAAGCGCAGGCGGTTTTCAAATCATTTGACCGGGTGACGCAACCTCATGGCATTTGTTTTTTGGACCCGTGACTTAGGAAGAATTTCCTTCCCTCTTACCTCGCAAACAAAACATTTTTCTGGGGTACCAAAAGTGGCCAAAGCTTTTATTTTTATTAGTGTGGGACAAATCAGACAGCCGTGGTGGTTGACACACTCAAAGAGGCAAACAATTAACTCTACGTGCTCTTATACCGTATACACGTGCAGTCAGGGGAGGCAGGTGAGGCAGTGCCTCACCTGTCATCATGGAAACCATCAAATGAAAAAATAAATTAAACAGTTATATGTATTTAGTGATTTGTACTTTAAAGTTCTTGTCCATTTAACTTCACCGTTTTTGGATTTTTTTCAAAATCGCTGAATTTTCACATATACCGTTCAAATACTAAGTAGAGACAAGCGGTGAGGCAGCAGCCGGCTGAGCCTCAACATGGATTGCACAATCACTATGCTAACTGTGCTGGCTTGCTGTGCAGTGAGACCGCATTGCTGTCCCTCTGCATATCGCTATTAAAGCGTTCAAACACGTTTCGTATATGAACTAAATTTCTACAGTTTAGCTGGTGTACATAATGTACAGTCACTGTACATTATAAACACTGTACTACAGTGTTTATTTTGTTTTATTTTTATCAAAACTCTGTGCGTAGGTGAGGCACACAGTTCTCCCGTCTCATGACAGGGGGCGCTTGTGAGTCCAGAGATACTTGCGACTCCACGGCTGCAGAATAATAGAATTAGGAACAGCAAGCTACAGTAAACAGTTAGCAAGTAAAGTTCAACCCTGCAGTCATTTTTTCGTGTTGCTTTGCCTCATTTTCAGAATGGAGGATTACATATATATATTGAAAGAATTTTCTAAACTGGACTTTCTAAGCAGGAGATAATAAAGGAAGACCAACACCGGAGCTAAAAGTTTTGCTTCAGACAACGGGACAGAACATTTGCTGTTTTCAGACGGACTGGACAGGCTGGCTGTGTGGATGTACAGCAAGAAACCACCTTTTCTGCTTTTCCTGCCTTCTGTTCTCAACTTATGACAATGTCTGGACTCAAATGGGATATTGCGACCTGAAAAATTTACAACGGAGCCTCATCAAACATGAGCGGTCGACTGCGCACATCCAAAGTCAAATCGCGCTAAAAACATTTGGGATGTCCAGGATCGACTTGGCTTTGGTTGAACAGCGAAGACTCAACATCAGCATCCACAATGATAAGGTAAAGGAGAACCGGGAGATTTTAAAAGATCTCATCAATGCCACCTGCTTCCTTGCCAAACAACACGTGGCATTTCGTGGAAATGATGAAAGTAAAGGCTCTGCTAATCGTGGCAACTATGTTAAACTATTACATGCTTTCGCTGAGAAAGATGACAGGCTAGCCAGACATTTGGAGACATCCACTGTATTTTCGGGCCTGTCAAACAGAATACAGAACGATTTAATTGAAGCAGTTGGTGAACCTACGCAAGGATCCTGTTTGTGGACTACAGCTCTGCGTTCAATACCATCATCCCAGAACTCCTCATCCCCAAACTTCTCCAGCTTGGTCTACCAGTGGGTCCTCAGCTTCCTGACAGGACGGACACAACAGTTCAGACTGGGGAAAATATCATCCTTAACACGAACCAAGAGCACTGGAGCCCCGCAGGGATGCGTCCTCTCTCCATTGCTCTTCCCTCTCTACGCGAATGACTGCACCTCAATGCACCCAGCTGTCAAATTCATAAAGTTCGCAGACGACACCACGGTCATCGTTCTCATCAAAGACGGCGACGAGTCTGCGTACCGACGACAAGTGGAGCTGCTTGAGCTCTGGTGCAGCCGTCACAACCTGGAGCTGAACACGCTCAAGACAGTAGAGATGATCGTGGACTTCAGGAAACATCCATCACCACAGCTACCCCTCACACTATCCAACTGCCTGATGTCAACCGTTGAGACCTTCAAGTTCCTGGGAATCACAGTCTCCCAGAACATGAAGTGGGCTGAAGCTGGCTTTTCTTGGTTTGGTGGACTGCGCAAAATTTGGGGAAATGTCGAAACATTTTGATGACGCGAAACTGCAAAGCCTGTAAAAATATGCCAGATTCTTTGACTTTGTGAAGCTAAAGGCAGATCTCGTTGGACTGTATAGCTCACAACCAGTGAAGGATGGATGTAAATCTCCTGGACAGCTTCTCAGCTTTTTGGCCCAGAAGAATCTGAATGAAACTGTTCCTGAGGAGACAAAGTTGCTCCAGCTCGTGTTCACTCTTCCAGCTACTACAGCATCAGTGGAGCGGTCATTCTCAGCAGTGAAAAGACTGAAAATATACAGTCGGAACAGGACTGATCAAGGACGATTTTCTTCACTGGCAGTGATCTCCATTGAGACAGAGAGACTTTTAAAACTGAAGAAAGATAAGGACGGCTTCTACAAAGAAGTTATCGATGCCTTTCTTCAGAAGGAGCGGCGCATGGACTTCATTTACAAGTAAAAGTAACACAATAATAACGTTTTTTTAAATTCTTTTTTTCTATGCTATAGTTTGTATATATAAATAATGCTGACATGACATTTTAAACAAACCGCGTTAACTGTTGCCAATCAAATGGTGAATAAGCTACTGCTAGAGTGTTTTTATGCACATTCATAAACATTATGTTATTTCATGTTTAGCTTAGTACATTTTATGTTACTTTTTGTTTTACGAGAATAAAGTAGTTTTTCTGTTCACCATCTATCGTCCCCGCTGGCATTACATCACAAAACTTCGTTGAACTCCGAACCAGATGAGAAACAGTTATTAGAATCGAACATAAATTGGTGCCGAAACCCGTGCCAAACAGTCGGTCCCGGAGCGGTTGAGGAGTGCTCGCCTGCGTGCCTCAGTTGACGAGAGACAGGAGCTTTCTGCTCCTGGTGGCGTCTGCTTGTATATTCTCCGCAAGAGACGAAGGGAAGGTCGTCCCCTCTCGGCGATGCCTGCTTGTTGACGGGGGGAACGAGAGACGGAGACTGCTTGTGAATTCTCACAAGAGACAAAAAAGACCCTTTTCTTTTTGGTGGCACCTGCTCGTCGTGACGCGGTGGAGCTCCTCGGCATTCTGACTGACTGAAAATACGGCTGTGTTTGACGGAGTTCCCGGTGAGTGACGCGCTAGCAAGCAACCATTGTTTGAATGCATTGTGGGGTCCTTTTATGGCCAGAGGGTATCCTATTCATGTTAATCCACGTATCTGGGGGTTTGTAACACGACTTTTTTGGATGTTATCATCTGATTCTGATCCGGTTCTGATTCTGGGTCTGTTTCTGGTGATTCTGACCACGGCGGGTCTCCATAAAGCCGGACCAAATGCATATTGACGGAACAATGCGCGCGACTGATCGATGCTAATATACGGATCGAGATATGTCTGGTTTTACCGCGCCGCCGGTGGAAGTAGAGTAAGACCGGTAGAATTCTAATAATAATATTCACAAGAGGTGGACTCTTGGAATTCACTGAGCGCGAAGGTTGGAGAAGAAATTGGAAAATTGAAAGATATTTTAATTTTGATCCAGACGTTATGTGTTAAAATGCAGCTGCAATTGATCGCAGATTCTCTGTGATATTAATATATTCAATTTGTTTGATCTGTGCTAAAATGGTGAACTACAAAAGTTTCTTTGTCTCACAAAGATCTTGAACAGAGAAAAGTGGGGGCGAGGGAGCCATTTGAGCCGTTAGTTAGTCAGTGCGTGTGCGTACGTGTGCATTCATTGTGTGTGTATGTGAGTGCGTCTCGCGGTTGGAGACTAACAGGAGTGTCTTTGTTCTTTGTGTTTGAATTAACATTGGATGTGTGCCTTTCTGGGAGAGAGTTAACAAGAGGGATTTGTGAAGTGTTCTCTGGTGAATTGAAAAATGTGTGCAATTTTTTTTAAGAAAAGCTCTAATTCACCGGGGTATGAAATTCAATATATATAAAAAAAAAAAGTGGGGTAAATGTGAAAACATATTGAAAGGACGCTTTGGATATGTTTTCAGACACTCCAGCTGTATTCCTGAATCTGCTGATGAGGATTCCCTATATTTAAGCAGACTGGAAAGAATGAAAAAGCTATGTCTTCAAAGATGGCCGCTGATAAAGTACCTCCTGCCTTAAAAGGACAAAGGAGCTCATGGTCTTAAAATCGCCATTGCTAAAACAGACAGACAGAATTAACCGCTGCAGGAGGAGGGGCGAGCTGTGGGCTGGGGAATTTGAGCTTGGTAGTCAGAGGTCAGGGTGGGGATCTGCGCATGGGGTCCACCACCACCACCTCCTCACGACTGCCCTCTCTGCCCCCCCCCCCACTCACCCTCTCACCCCCCTTGCTGCTTATAGAAGACCAGATGTGTTTTCAGGAAAACAGCAGACTGGAACACACATCCCCTACTAGGGGGACTAAGTCGTTATACAAAAAAAAATCACAAGAAATGTCTTCATGTATTGCTGACTTGAAAAAAATTGGTGACTTCTCAAATTCTTTTGTACATTGACGACATCTTACTTGTCTCACCAATTGAAGACGACAACGAGACTGTATCAATGACTTTGTTCCAAAATCTAGAAAGTACAGGTAACAAAGCTTATTTGACTATGTTACAGTTTTGCCAAAAAGAAGTTGAACTTCTAGGGAAAAAAAGATGATGACATTTGTACAACCTGATTTGAAAGACACACCTTTACCTGACAGCATCCACGTTGAAATTATTGCTGATGGCTCATTACCAAACGTATTTAACACAAGCAGCAGAAATGGTTGCATTGACTGAAGCGTGTAAATGGGCAGAAGGAAAGACTGTTGAACATGCATATTTATTGAGAGGCTTGTTGAAAGCTATCCTCCTTCCAAAAAGTGTGGCTGTATGCAAATGTGCAACACACACAAGGGCTAAAAACCGGATTAGCTCAGGTAATGCTAGAGCAGATGCAGCTGCCAAAAAGGCTGCTCAGACTGTTTTCAATCTAATAAATTAATAGACACGTGAATTAGTGCCCATACAAGTTTTGAAGGAGATGCAATCGTTAACCACAAAATCCGAAAAATATCTGTGGCTGGCCGATGGTGCTATGCTAGTTGATGGGCTGTATAAAATAGACAATAAACCATGATTACTGAGAAACAGGTTTCCTATGGTGGCTTGGTTGAGCCATGAGGTCACATATATTAACAGGAGGGATGGTGTTTATAGCAGGAAAATTATTCCATTTACGCAGAGGTGTCAACTCATATGCAAAAAACTTTTGTCAGAGTTGTTTGATATGCTGTAAACATAATCCACTGGGTAATATGCGACCAAAAAGAGGAACATTTCCACAGGGGTCACACCTATTTGAAGTGGTCCACATGGATTTCATTGAACTAAGCACAAGTGGTTCTTATAAATACTGTTTGGTGCTAATTGATTCATTCACCAAATGGATGGAAATTGTGCCTTCAAAGAAATCCGACGCATTATCCGTTGCTAAAAGCATTATGCAAACATATTATTCCAGAACATGGCATACCAAGAATAATTTGGAGTGATAATGGGCCACATTTTGTTAATGACGTAATAACCAAAATTTCCGAACATTTAGGTATTATATGAAAGAACCACTGTGCATATCATCCAGAGAGTGCAAGATTAGTTGAAAGAACGAATGGTACGATAAAAAATCGACAACAGGCAAACCATGGCCTGAATGTCTGTTTTTGGTTAAATTATATATGAAAATAACGCCCACTAATAATGGCTTAACGCCTTTTGAGTTATTGCATGGCAGACCTTTCATCCTCCCATTATGGGAAGGTGTGCCCTGGCAAAAGAATGAATCAGATCCAAGCGCTTTGTTGGCAAAATCGTTGTGTGAAATGTTTACAACAAAAAGAGGTCTACAGCATGTGTACTGCCGCAGTCCTCTTTGTTCCCTCCACAGCAACAGAGGCTGCTGCGCCCCGGAGACGAGGTGCTGATCAAGGTCTGCACCAAAGCGCGAGGGGCCATTCACCGTGCTGATCACAACGCCAACTGCCATCAAGGTGGAAGAGAGACGGAGCCAAACTACTCAATAGCTATGGGTTTGGTCCACATCATCTTGCTGTACGGGCTTGTGGGGGCAATCCAGATGACACACGTAGAGCCCCCCATTCCATCAGCCTGCGAAATTCCACTATTACATCCTATGACATCAGATAAGTGTCCAAACATGGCACATCCTGTAGCTTGCTTGCCACTACAAGATGCGTCTCATTTCCCCTTAACGTCCTCGTGAACGAAGCACGACAAAATGGAAGTGATTATCCTCATGGTTCTTGGTACGCTCGTATCAAGTTAGGGAAGGCTTGGACCACTGGTTGGGATTCCGTTGTGGTCCATTCTGAGCCCAAAACAAAATGGGTTCGAGGTAGCTGTGCCCAAGAAACAAATTGACATCACCAGTCGTAACATCGCCTCTCCAGCGTAAACCACACATCAAACTGACAGCCTATATGGAAATACCTGACAAAAAGGCCCAAAATTCAGGTGTCATGGACGCATTATATCAACCATTTGCAGGAGAAAAACATGACTGGAATCCGTTGTTATCAAACATGTGGTATTGTTATGCTACACTAATTGCTAAACAAAATAGGAAAAGTAATTGTTTTATATGCTCTTATATGCCTCATTCTGTGACACAACAACGAGGCGTCCATTCAAAGGTATTTGGAGATAAAATGGCTCGAGCTGCATATATGTTAATATCTTCGCATAAACCTGATCAACATTTCCCGGTTCTTCGCAATGCTTCGAGAGGAGAGATTGTTCCAAGTTTAGCTACCATTTTGGAAACTGAAAATCAGGTTACGACTGAGAGCGGGTTGCAATTACCAGTATGCGTTGCAATGTACGGTACGGGTCAAAACTTATATTTTTAGTTTATATGTGCTACCGTTAAACACGTTTTACCCGTATCTTCACATCTTTGGTGGTTATGCGGTTGGAAAGTACATTCTTTTATTCCTCCGCGAGCCTACGGTTTGTGCGCACCTGTTACGGTAACTGACAATACTTTCATCGTTACCAGGCATCCAGTGCACCATCATCTGAAAAGAAGAGTGTCGTTTAAGCCCCATGATTCGATCTGGGGAACTGATGTTCCAGAACAATTCAAACACCATAGCACGGCTAGTAAGGTAATGTTAGCTCTTCTTCCACAAATTAGAGTGGCTAAAAACATGCTATGAATTGAAACCATTGATTACAGATTTCAAGTGTTTGTAAATGCCAGCTTGAAAGTGAATGAAATCCAAAACACCAAAATTGCAGCAATTAGACAAATGGTGCTGCAAAATAGAATGGTTTTGGACCTTTTGACAGCCCCACAAGGGGGCGTCTGTGCTATGGTGGGTGACACTTGTACGTACATACTCGAATAAGTGAATTCCATAAACATGACTAATGCTTTGTCTGTTATCAGGGATCTCAGAGATGCAATGGCCAAAGATCGACGGATTAATCACCCGTGGAACGTTGACATGCTCTTCGGGGGCACGTGGTATATGACTTTCCTTAGACTGCTTATGCCTATCGCGTTTGTGATTGTACTTATATTCTTAGTCATTGGTTGTATTATTCCATGCTTAAGAGCAATGCTAATGAATATGATAACTCATTCTCAGGTGAACTACGCAAAGGTTTTGTATCAACGAATGTGTGAAGGGGACCCTGTGTTGTAGCTTGGAATTGTAAACCATGGCCAGAGTGTGGTTGCTCCAACCAAAAAACGGAGAGCCGAGAAGGAATTTTCCTCGTTAATATTTGGATTAAGACTCTTTTAGACTCTCGCAAATGGAGAGGTTACATATCACAGCAGTACAGTTATGACGGAGGTTTTTCGCCTTCTCCATGGTATAAAGTAAAGTAAAGTGAAGTAAAGTAAAATAAAAAATGGTTCCCTGTGCAGTTAGTATGGCGTGCATGCATGAAAACCGTTTTTTTTTAAATGTATGTACTAATGTTTAAATGTGCAACAGAAGGGAATGATATAGTGTTTTTATGCACATTTGTAAACATTGTTATTTCATGTTTAGCTTAGTACATTTTATCTTTTTTCATGTTTAGATCACTACATATTATGTTATTGCATGTTTAATTTAGACTACATGGATTTATGAAACTTATTAGTTGAATAGTTGCGAAAGCAGAATGTAACAAGTATCAACTTTCAGTCTAATGTTCTCCCAATACTTGTCCGTAGCTGATTGGACAACAGATCACTGCTGTGTGACTTCCAATACTTGTCCGTGGCGGATTGGACGACAGATCGCTGCTGTGTACTTTTAAAATTAGTTTTGAGGAGGTGGGCTGTGCTTCTTGGCTTCCCGCTTCAGACGAGAGATGTTCTCTTTTTGTTTTACGAGAATAAAGTAGTTTTTTTTCTGTTCACGATCTATCGTCCTCGCTAGTATTTCATCACAAAACTTCGTTGAACTCCGTACCAGATGAGAAACAGGAATTAGAATCGAACAGCTACTCTGTAGAGTTCATATGTTTGTAAATCTGACTATGATGACGTCAGTGCCTCACCAGCCATGAACCTCACCGTACGTCACTGCTGTATACAACACTACCCGACGCAACACAAAATATACAAAATATACTGATGTTTTATGTGTGGGGGGGTTGTTTAACTTTGTGAGACAGTAAAGCCTCAGATGGAAAACTGACTTGATGCTAGCGTGACAGCGTGAGCTTTGCCTTCTCTAAACCACTCAACTCTTTCATCATCATTGACTTACACTCCACTCAGGTTATAGTTAATGACCAGTCTAATCACAGCAAATCGCAGGCTTCAGGATGCGAAAATTGCCTTTCATCAAAGCACAATGATATTTACATGTTGTTGATCATTCAGCCCTAATTTAGACACAATGGTTTGCCAATAGGAAAGACAAAAGCTGCTCGTGATGATGCATTCATGACCAATGCCCAGTTAGTACAATTTTACTTACTTACTGACCTTTTTTTGTTAGAGAACACATGATATATGTGCATGGGGATGATAACAAAGTATGAATTTAAAGAAGGAGGGGGGAGTGTTCAGTTCTGACACAAAATATTAAGGTTTTGAGCAAAATAAATTAAAATTAAACCACATTTTACCTTTAAACAACCCAAAGTATACATGTATTGCATATAAATAAATGAGTTGCTTGAGCACAAGAGATGAATGTAATGGCCACTACTCTGAGACAAAATCTGAATTGGAAAAAAATCAATGCTGATACAAGGAGAGATAGTTATTTGGAAACAAGTGTGGAAAAAACTGTCAGCAGAGTGTACTGAAGAAAGGTTAAAGTTTAGTGCCTTGTCTTTTTTCTGCTGTGCACGTTCAACCCTGCTGTTGCGGCCCTCCCACAAGCTGAACGAATCAAAATAACACTGATGAAATAAAAACATAACAGCAAGGATGAGTTAGCTCTTGTTTCCTTGCAGTGGAAAGAAAACAAAAGACTCTGAAGTGTAGGAACAGAGCGCAGCCTCGTGGAAGCAAATGGAAGGGCAGATGCGGGATCAACTCAGGTCAACCAAAAGATGACTTTTTTCCTCCCAAAAAAACGTGGGTGTTTTAATAAGACCCGAAGCTGTCAATGTAATATCTTATTTGACAGTCCACTGGAGGGCTGTAAGACTAACAACAGTTCGCAAGACTCGGGTACCTTGTTAAGAGTTCTCAGCTGTTGGAATATTTCCTATAATACACTGAGGAGATGAGGAATAGACTAGCTTTCTTCCATTCACAATGAAGTGTAGTCATTGTTGTCATTATCACAAGGCAACAATGTCCCCGTATAGTATCTCCAATTATCTAATTGTTTGATGCATAGTGTGACATAGCTATTCTTTTTGTAATCCACTTATTCTCACAAAGGATAATTTTTTATTTAGTTGTCATACCTATACAGTGAGACTTCAACTTACAAACACCTTATCTTACAAACTTTTCGTCTTACAAACGTCAAATTTATGAAAATTAAATCTTATAGTAAGCACAATTTTCATAATACACACCCACCACGGCTGGCGGAGTGATCTTCGGCGGAAGCACACGACCGAACAGCACCAGAGGTTAAGTTACCAACAGTCCTTATGGAAGGTGACTCTCCTTTCATAAGCCATCAACGGCCATCAAAAAAGTAAATAAAACTTTATTTTACAGCACAGTTTATTTCTTTAATTACAGTCCTCATGTAATGCGCCTCTTTCTAAACAGCAATTCCCTTTGACCTTCGACCTCCAACGCCATTCCATCAAGCCATAAATGACGTAAACAAAGTGACTTTATGATACAATGCAGTGTATTTCTTTCATTACAATACAATAGCACATTTATTATACATAGAATAAGGTATGTTGTGTGTAGTTTTAAGGCTTATTTAGTTGAAAAGTATATTTTATGGAAACCCGGGAACGGATTATTCCCATTTTAATAGTTTTCTATGGAAATTTTTTGTTTGAGATACACACTTTTCACCTTACACACTCTGTCTGGGAACCAATTAAGTTCGTAAGTTGAGGTCTCACTGTATATATATCGGTGATGTGCGGTGCTGGTTCAGTTTTAAAAGTCTCTCTGTCTCAATGGAGATCACTGCCAGTGAAGAAAGTCGTCCTTGATCAGTCCTGTTCCGACTGTATGTTTTCAGTCAGTGCTGAGAATCCACTGATGCTGTAGTAGCTGGAACAGTGAGCACGAGCTGGAGCAACTTTGTCGCTTCAGGAATAGTTTCAAAGAGATCCTTCTTGGCCAAAAAGCTGAGAAGCTGTCCAGGAGAATTACATTCATCCCTCATCGTTTGTGAACGATACAGTCCGGTGTTGGTCTTCCTTTAATGATTATCTCCTGCTTCGATTGAAAGTCCAGTTTAGAAAAGTATTTCAATTTAGATATGTAATCCACCATTCTGAAAATGAGGCCAAGCAACACGAAAAAATGACTGGATGGTTGCACTTAACTTGCTAACTGTTTACTGTAGCTTGCTCTCACTAATTCTATTATTCTGCAGCCGAGGAGTCGCAAGAAGAATCTCCAATCACCAGCGCCCCCTGTCATGCGGCAGGACAACTGTGTGCCTCACCTCTGCATACAGTTTTGATAAAAATAAAATAAAATAAACACTGTAGTACTGTGTTTATAATGTATAGTGACTGTACATTATATACACCAGCTAAACTGTGGACATTTAGTTCATATACTAAAAGCTTTTGAACACTTTAATAGTGATATGCAGAGGGACAGCAATGTGGTCTCACTGCAGAGCAAACCAGCACAGTTAGCACAGTGATTGCGCAATGCATCGCGAGGCTCACCCCGCTGGTGCCTCACCGCTCGTCTCTACTTTGTATTTGAACAGTAAATGTGAAAATTCAATGATTTTGAAAAAAAATCCAAAAATGTTAAATGGAAGAGAATGTTAAAGTACAAATCACTAAATAAATATAACGGTTTAATTTATTTTGTCATTTGATATTTGAAGTGAGAGAGTGAGAGAGAGAGAGATATATATTTGTAGCGCTACGTCTGAATTATATTCATAGTATTATGTAACATACACAACAGATTTCCTCAAAAATGAGACAGAGAGCAACGCAAATATGAAAAGTATGAACTAGCAAATCGTCAACTGTCCAGTGACATTATTTGTGTTAATGTCCCTTCAAAACATTGTACGATCAACTTGCAGCAGGACACGATGGATTTGTGAGGTTATTTTTGTGAATTTGATATCCTTAAAAAGTTGCACTTTCCAATGTTCTTGTTTTTTATATATTTGGGTTCAAGTATACCTCTGGTATACTTCAAAACGGACTTGTTTACCTTTTTTATATTGTTGGTGTCACATTCGGACTCGGCAGGTTTACGTCTCCCTGCTTGTACACACCTTCTGCCAATCACCTCATCTAGCCATTTTATTTAAGGGGTGTCATTCGGTCATGGGATCGCCGGTGAATTAACGTTGCCTCGCCACTGTCATTGCCCAGGTTTGATATTGTCTTCTGCGCATGTATTTGTGTGTCCGAGGCCCCTCCGCTAGTTGTCTTTCCCTAGTTGGAGTACTTACTCTGTGCACTTTCGTGTTGATGTAACTTTCATTTTGTTTATTGAGTACGGGGGTTGGTTCTCCCCTTGCCCTCCTACTCTCATTTCGGTTAATATTTCTTCATATTTCTCCGGGTCCATATTTTGGACCAGCGCCATTACTTGGTATTTGTTCGTTCGGTACGGGTTTACGTTACCTCCTTAAAATACTTGTATACTTGTCTCTGTCGACTACTTTGGGGATCCAATTAATTATTTCGTTGTTACGAGGCAAGACTCTCTGTGCCTCGTTCGAAACGTGATAGTTGAGTTGTGTGTACTTTTTCATTCATCGCACAAGCGCCCTCGTTTCCCATGTATGCTTATCTTGTTTTGTCGTGGGTTTTATCTATTTAGTAACTATAATTTGTCTTTGAGGCAATACAAAACACTTTTATTTTGACCTGTAACACATCTTATGGCGGACATCTTATTTGTAAAATGACTGTTTGATTATAGGTGACTTTTATACCATAAGCCATGTAACGGCCATTCAAGAGATCTAAGGTGACAGGTTTCACATACAGAGCTTTGTGATATTTGTGCCAAACTCTTAATCTCAATTCATTGGCATCACGGAAATGCTGTAGCCACATGTTCATTAATCTTTGGAATAGAAGGTGTTGGTTTTGCATTTTAGCAGATGATAAATGTGTGTGTGTGCATGTGGATGCTCATGTTCTTTGGTACCTGCCGAATTGGCTCCGGAACCCTGAACCGGCTGCAGGAGTATGTGAGCTGAACAGCTGTATCCAGACTGATCTTGTGGCCAACTGACACATAGACTGGCTTGGTGCTCCTGTCCGAGCTACGCAGTGCCTGTATGAAGAGTTGTAAAGTTGTGAGTGAGTGAGTGAGTGAGTGAGTGAGTGAGTGAGTGAGTGAGTGAGTGAGTGAGTGAGTGAGTGAGTGAGTGAGTGAGTGAGTGAGTGAGTGAGTGAGTGAGTGAGTGATAATCAAACAAATCAATAAATATAAATACACAAATAAATAAATAAATATGTCAATAAATACGTAAATAAACAAATACACACACATACAAACAAACAGACACACAAATACATACATACTGTACATCCATCTATCCACACATCCATGCATACATACATACATACATACATACATACATACATACATACATACATACATACATACATACATACATACATTTATTTATAAGCACCATTCAAAACTCTCAAGGACACTTTACAGTCACAGGATATTTTTTCTTTCGGGTGAGCAGCGGTAGCCACACGCGCCAGCGTTCACTCAACCCGACACACACACACACACACACACACAAATACATTAAATAAATAAATACATAAATAAATAAATCAGTAAGACGATTTGTATGGTTATAAATTAGTAATAAATAAATAAATAATAAAGTTTCACAATGCTCTATCCTATATTGTAACTCGAGATCTTGCTGATTTGATGTGCTGTATTGGAATGGGATAAACGTTGCATTCCATTTTCCCGTGGGTGGAATGTCTTCATTTGCAAGTACTCAGTGTTTCACACATAAATATATGTCAATGGGCGGCCCGGTGATCCAGTGGTTAGTGCGCCGATCTTACAGTGCTGGGTTCAATTCGAGCTCTGGCTTCCCTGTGTGGAATTTGCATGTTCTCCCAGCGTGGGCTTTCTCCGCGTTCTCCGGATTCCTCCCACATTCCGAAAATATGAATGACCGATATATATATATATATATATATATATATATATATATATATATATATATATATATATATATATATATATATATATATATATATATATATTATACGGTGTATTTGGAGTATCAGGCCAGGCTCACCTTCGATGAATGGCCTATTTCAAAACAGTTTTCTGCATTAATAAGTGCATACAAAACAGTAAAACAGTGCCGGTGGTTGAGTTTTGCATCTACTAGATGGAGCTATGCAAAAGGGAATACAATACAAAATAACTTGTATGGAGCTGTGAGCACCGCGGCAGCTGCAACAAAGTGATTAAAACAACATCTAAAATATTACATACATTAAATAAAAATGTTGATTTATATACAGGTAATATCCGACTTACGACCGGGTTCCGTTCCGACCAAACGGTCTTAAGTAAGTCGAAATCCATTCAAAATGTCTCTAGACTCTGTGTGTCTGTGTAAGCTCTCAGTCGTACAGGAGTGGTCCATCGATGAAAAGGTTTCTTCAGCCGTCATCTGTACTTTTTTGAAGGTGTGGGACGTTTGGCTTCTTATCAACATCTTCAGCTCTGCTACCTCCAGCTCTGCTTCCTGTCTTTTCTTCAGCGGCACTGTCTCCAGTCCAAACATCATGGCTGGTCTGACCACGGTTTTATACACTTTTCCTTTCATCCTAGCTGAAACCCTTCTATCACACATCACACCTGACATTTTTCTCCAGCCGTTCCAGCCTGCCTGGACACGCTTCTTCACCTCTTTTCCACTCTCTCCATTGCTCTGGACAGTTGACCCCAAGTACTTAAAATCTTCCACCTTCTTTATCTCTTCTCCCTGTAGCATCACTCTTGCACTTGGATCCCTCTCATTCACACCCATATATTCCGTCTTGCTGCGACTGATCTTCATTCCTCTCCTTTCCAGGGTATATCTCCATATCTCTAGTTTCTCCGCCACCTGTTCCCTGTTCTCGCTACAGATCACAAGAAGGGGCTCAGAGCTGACCCCTGGTGGAGTCCCACCTCCACCTTGAATTCCTCAGTCACACCGACAGCACACCTCACAACAGTCTTACAGTCGTGATACATGTCTTGTACCGCTCTGACATACTTTTCCGTCACTCCCGACTTCCTTATGCAATGCCACAGCTCTTCTCTGGGCACCCTGTCATACGCTTTCTCCAGATCTACAAAGACACAATGCAATTCCTTCTGACCTTCTCTGTACTTATCTATGAGCATTCTTAAAGCAAACACTGCATCTGTCATACTCTTTTTTGGGATGAAGCCATACACAAATGTTCACTTCTGCTCTTAGTCTAGCTTAACTACTGTTTCCCAGAGTTTCATTGTATGGCTCATCAACTTTATTCCTCTGTAATTAGTACAACTCTGCACATCTCCTTTGTTCTTAAAAATGGGCACGAGTACACTTCGTCGCCATTCCTCAGGCATCTGTTCACCATCTAAGATCTTGTTGAATAACCCAGTCAGGAACACCACCGCCACCTCTCCAAGACACTTCCATACCTCGATTGGGAAATCATCAGGCCTGAGTGCCTTTCCCCTCTTCATCCTCTTCAGCGCCCTCCTCACTTCATCCTTGCTAATGCTTGCTACGTCTTGGTCCAAAACAGTCACGTCTTCTACTCTTTGTTCCTTCTCATTTTCCTCATTCATCAATTCTTCAAAGTACTCTTTCCATCTTGCCATCACACTACTGGCACCTGTTAACACATTGCCATCTCTATCCTTAATCACCCGAACCTGCTGCAAGTCCTTACCATCTTTGTCTCTCAGTCTCGCCAGCCTGTAAAGATCAGTCTCACCTTCCTTGCTGTCCAGCCGAGCATACAAGTCATCATAGGCCTCTTGTTTGGTCTTTGCCACCTTTACTTTAACCGTGCGCTGCATCTCCTTGTACTGCTGTCTACTCTCGTCCGTCCTCTCAGTGTCCCACTTTTTCTTTGCTAACCTCTTTCTCTGTATATACTCCTGCACTTCCCCATTCCACCACCAAGTCTCCTTATCTACCTTTCTTCCACTCGATACACCAAGTACTTTCCGACCTGTGTCTCTGATTATGTTCGCTGTAGTTTGCCAGTCATCTGGAAGGACCTCTTGCCCACCCAGTGCTTGTCTTACCTCCTTCCTAAATATTATGCAACACTCTTCCTTTTTCAACTTCCACCATTTTGTCCTCACTTCAGCCTATTTCTTCATCTTCCTCACTGCCAGCGTCATCCTACACAACACCAACCTATGCTGTCTGGCTACACTCTCACCAACCACTACTTTGCAGTCACTGATTTCCTTTAGATGGCGCCATTGCCACAAAATGTAGTCTACCTGTGTACTTCTGCCTCCACTCTTATAGGTCACCCTATGTTCCTGTCTCTTCTGAAAGAAAGTATTCACAATAGCCATTTGCATTCTCTTAGCAAAGTCAACCACCATCTGTCCTTCCGCGTTCCTCATCTGGAGTCCAAACCTGCCCATCACCTCCTCATCATCTTTGTTTCCTGCGCCAACATGTCCATTGAAGTCTCCACCAATTACAACCCTCTCACTTCTCGGGATGTTCTGTATGACTTCATCAAAGTCCAACCAAAATTTCTCCTTCTCCGCCGGCTCACATCTTACTTGTGGGGCATACCCACAAACAACATTGACCATCACACCTTCAATTTCTAGCTTCAGACTCATCATTCTATCTGATACTCTTTTTACTTCTCAGACATTCCTAACAAACTCCTCTTTTAAGATAACCCCAACTCCATTTCTCTTTCTGTCTTCACCATGATAGAACAACTTAAACCCTGACCCTAAGCTTCTAGCCTTGCTCCCTTTCCACCTGGTCTCCTGGACACACAGTATGTCTACCTTCCTTCTCTGCATCATGTCAACCAGCTCTCTACCTTTACCTCAGAATCAGAATCAGAATCATCTTTATTGCCAAGTATGTAGAACACACAAGGAATTTATTTCCGGTAGAACACGCTGCACTAGTATTGTCGTCAAAAAACTGCTAAGTGGCCTGTCATTGTTCCTACATTCAAAGTTCCTACTCTTAGTTCTATACTATCGGCGTTCCATTTCTCTCTTTTCCTCCGGGCACACCTCCCTCCCCTCCTTCTTCGACCAACAGTAGTCCATTTTCCACTGGCACCCTGAAGGTCAACAGTACCAATGGCGGCAGTTGTCAACCCGGGCCTCGACCGATCCGGTATGGGATTCATAGGCTTGATTCGCATATTTGTTTTGGCAATTTTTTTACCTGACACAACCCTCTGTATTTATCCGAGCTTGGGACCGGCACAATAAGACACTGGCTTGTGCCCCCTTGTGGCTACATTAAAGTCTTACTGGGAGTATCGGTCCTAAATATATATCCCTAATGTCCACACATGGCGGCGCCGGACACTGCTATGATAGGTCCCGACTCTCAGCTTGGGGGGAGCAGAGGACCACAGTGGTCCTCTGCGCCTCAGCTCTCATCTTGGCCGAGTGGCTGCCGGCGTCAGTGGACACTTCCCCCTCCGGTGCCAACACACGGTCGATTGCTGTGCAAGAGTGAGATGCTGGCTGGCTGGCTGGCCAAAATTGTTGTACATGTTGTGTTGCTTTGTGCAAGCGGGTTCGGTAAATGACACAACTTCTGTATAGAGTTGAGATTCTTTATTAGGACTGCCGTCTTGGTCGGAGGGAGAAGGCAATTCACATGTGTGCCTCTTGTAGACTCTTATGACTGACTGACTCGCAGCAGCACATGCCCCTTTTGGTCTATAGCCAGGCATCACTAGTCGAACAGGTTCATCAGATTATAAGGTGTACTGTGGGCTTTTAAGAAAAGTGAATTTATTTAGATGTATAAAATACTGTCATCAAACTGACTGATGTATCAATAGTACTGTATAAATACATACGTTTGACAGTAAATCTTGGCAGCATGATAGATATTGACAGCTCAAACGATATCGCACTATAACTTTTGTCATTTATGGTGGATGACCCTTTGTAGCTCAATCTGTCACCTCACGGGCCGCTTTGTGGAACAAGCATACCAAGTGATAGCATTTGTCCATGAAATTAAGCTCTATTTCATTCTTTTGAACTATCGTTTAGAAATGTTAATTTTCACTTCCAAGAAGACAAGTGATGATTGACACCATTGCAGATAAGTCACAAGATAGTGCCCTACAAAAATGTTAGCACCCCAACCCCCCAAATTTGTCGACCAAGGTCAAATTCAAATTTAAATTTGACTTACCTTTCCAAGCACCTTGCCAGATTTTGCTCTGAGAGGAAAGCTGTCTCCTCCTTTCTGCAATGCTGATATCTAATGAAAGAAAAAAAATATGGCGGTCAAAAACATCATGAAGAATAAAAAACAAAACAAAAAAAACATTTACTTTAAGAAAAGTATGACTGAATTTTTTTCTTTATTATCTGGTTCTTTTTGATGCGCAAACATTTCAATTTTAACATCTCTGCTTCTAAAAAGAGAAAATTGTGCTAGAATGATCTTGGGGTTTGGTCTTGCAGTCGGAGGTATCTTCATTAATATTTCAATTTATTTTCAGTAAAACAGATACATTTAAAAACATGACGATGCTTGACAAACCAAGAATAGAGCTAAACCATTTCATATGGTGAAGTGAGTTAAGTCATTTTTAGAAAGCACAGAAAAATACCATCATCTCATCTGGTCATGTTTAAAACCTCTGATGTCAGAATTAGAGACTACATGTATTTACTGTCCTTGAAAAGGTATGGAAATCATTGGTGCAGAGGGAGCATTTTTTAAATGCACTGGGATGACTGAAATCTTTTGCACCCAGGGGGCAAAGGCTCAAACTCAGTTTGGAATGAATAATTTTGGATTTGACACATAAAATGTTGTCTCATGTTGTTCAGAAGTATAAAAAATGTGAGCCTGAAACTTAACTTTCAGATAAATTACCTGAATCAATGCAATAAAAAAACCAGTCAAATATAATTTTTCACCATACCATGGGGGGGGAAATGAGAAATGTCCCATTCTTCGAAAAGTTTCCGAGAGAATTCAAGGAACCATCTGCCGGAATTGTCACATAACAGTTGCTATCAGTGTCCTCTTGCATAAAACAGAACTGGTGTTGTTCAATTATTCTAACCGAACACATTGAAAAACTTAGATATTTGAAATGAAGTCCAACCCTAGACACTGAAATGAAATGATTAGCACTGAATAACAATACAAGAATATATCTAATCGAACATACAGATGTTTCTGAATATTGACACTTCATCTCGATGCATCACTACAATGAGTTTCCAGGAATGAAAAGGATAATCTCAACAAAGTAGTTGATTCATTCCAGATTTTCTCACACGCCATCAAGAAAAGTATGAAGTCAGATGTCATGATGTGGAAAGATACTGGCCAGAGTTCCTGGATTGTGTGCCAGAACGATGAAAGGCGGTTCCTGGATGGAAGGGACATCCACTGAACTATGACTCATCAAAGCGAAGAGACAACGAGGAGAGAAGGAGGTTAAAAGGGGTTACAGATCTCTGCTGGAATCATTAGAGGGTTTGCTTTCATACTATGAGAGGCATGCAAGGTGACGGAAGTACAGGATCAGTGGAACAGTACCAGACGTCAGATTGTGAGCAAAGACCTCATCAACATGATCGTTTGAATTTGTGTGATGGGGATTAGCGACGGGTGAGAAGAAGGTTGATTAAGAAGTGAAATACTTCAAAGAATTAAAGAAAATTGTGTAGAGGCAAGCAAAGGACAAATGATTTTTTTGGACGGTGAGATTTTCTGAGTAAATGATGGTGTCTTTCTAGCTAATGGAATTCATTGAGAGATTTACTTTGTTTCTCTTTCTTTTTTCTTTTATTCTTAGCATTTGACTCTTCTTCTTTTGACTCTACAGTAGTTGTGAGACATGTTGTGGCTCATTATTACTTCGCATATAAGGCGCACCTGTGTATAAGGCACATGATCGATCAAAATCAAGCCTTTTTGGTGCGCCCTATACACCCAATTTCCTCTCATCATGATTTCCAGAGTCATTAAATGTCACAAATTGTGTACAAACACACACACACAGACACACACACGCACTCACACGCACACACGCACTCACACACACCAATCATTGGGGTATAAAAGACCGGGAGCGTAGAGCAGTACTGATGAATCTCACAAACTGTGCCTTGCTGCACAGTCACATTTCTTATACTAATAATATTGTAAGCTAATTGTGTGTTCTTTTGAATATTTTTAATTAAGATCTAGATGCTACACTATAAAAGAGATGCCCATTTCACGGTAAGATTAGAGCATTGTCATCAAGTGGTGAGTATAGTTTTTGCTTTTTTGAATGTTGCTGTGCCGATGACCATTTTGTTTTTGGGGCCTTTTACTGAGCGGGTTGCTTGTTCTGTAGCCATGAAGGGACATAAGTCTTCTTGTGCCGGTCCCAAGCCCGGATACATACAGAAGGTTATGTCAGGAAGAGCATCCGACGTAAAAGCTTGGCGAAAACAAATATGCGGATCAAACCTCTAAAAATGGAGGACACTGATTTGCTGTAGCGACCCCTTTAAGGGAAAAGCCGAAAGTACAAGAGGAGAAGATGCTACATTACAAAAAGTAAAACACCCAGGTAAATTGTTCCCACTGTCTGAATAGATGTATAGAGTGGCCTGTTGTTACCTGTAAGTAACTTAATAGGCTTGTTTAATCAATAGCTCCCAAAATGCTTGCAGCATAAGACAAGATAAGCTAGAAATGCAAGCACCTCGAAATAACAAAAAAATTACAATCGCAGGCATTTGCTCTTAGCTGCAACAAAATCATGGCCAAAGCCAAGGCAGAAATTATGTCTTTGGGAAGGTGGAAGGATCAATACAACAGACTTTGCTGCCAATGGGTTGTTATCGCCACCATTACTCCACAAAGCAAGTTTGGCATTAGGGAGTAATAACTTTAACCTCAGACACAATGTTTTGCAAGACTTAAGGTCTGAAGCTCTGCCTGAAGTAATTCCGTGGACCCAAGCTATTCAAGCAGGAAAGGGAAAAAAATCTGCCAATAAACGATGCCCGTTCGCTTGCATTGCAATTCATCTTTATCTAACCCCAAAAAAATCTGGAAATAGCTATGAACACCCCCCCCCTAAAATAAACATTGGTTGCCTCCCAATCAAAGTAAAACAATATACAGGTACTAAAAAATCCACAAAAATGACAAACAGCAAGTGCCCATTTGTGAGTATGCATTGAATATTTTTTTTTTTTTTTAAAGCTTTTGTTTGTGTGCAAACTAGATAGAGTGTTAAAAAGAAAACAAAATTCAACTCAGACAGCAGAGACAAGGTGAGAGAATTGTAAATAAATACCGAATGAACTGTAAAAACAGATAGAAGGATGCAAGATTAGCAAGATTTAAACATTTGGTTGCATAGCAATATGGTGAATATTCTCATGCTCTACTTGAACATAATATGCTTGATTTTTCTTGCTCGAGTCCCGCCTGTCATGGTTTGCAAGGTGGTGATGGCGGTTGTGGATCCCAACAAGCAGGCAGGAGGGAGCAGCAGGTTGTATTTGAGAAATTGTATTAAAATAAAGTCAACAGGAACAAAATCATCTGAACAGAAAAGTACAAAGTATCAAAGAAAACCAAGCGTAAACGTCTGCGAAGATGAAACAAACTTGAAAGGGTGCACAGCACAGCATACGATGCATACAATGCACTGCACAATGCAATGAACCGACACCAAATGGTCGTGCCGGGAGTCCTTTTGACTGCCACTGATTGGAACGACCAATACCTGCGCGGCTGCAGGCAGGGCCGACAGCGCAACCCATTGGTCGACAATCAGAACGTCGCAGTCTGCCACTGATCGGGACGACCAACACCTGTGCAGGTGCAAGCGGGGCTGACAGCACCACCCGTTGGTCGCCAACCAGATCATGACACCGCCCTGGCCTCCCTTTGTAGAGTTTGCATGTACTCCTCGGGCCCGTGTGGGGTTTCTCCAATTCCAAAAAGATGCATTGCAGGCTGATTGTACACTCTAAACTGTCTCTCGGTGTGAGTGTGAGAGCGAATTGTTGTTTGTCTCTGTGTGCCCTGCGATTGGCTGACAACCAATTCAGGGTGTCCCCCGCCAAAGCCCGAAGACGGCTCGGATACTGTAGGCTCCAGCAACCTGTGCGTCCCTAATAAGGATAAAGCGGTCTGGAAAATGGATGGATAGATGGATTTCATATTTACATAGTATGAAGATGGAGCATCCACATCTGATATAAATACAGTACAAATGATGTGAATCATTCATTTCATGGTGTTCTACTTGCACAGAATTCTGAAAAAAAATAACAAACAATGAGTGCATGCTTGCAGTAAAATGTATTATTAGTTCACTGGCCTCATCCAGCAATGGCCAGATGATCTCTTCGGAATCTGACAGCTAACTCCATGATTGTCTCTTTTCTGCATGACATACCTGCTAGTTTTGTGAATTGATATTTATAGCACTCAGCAAGTCATTCGGGCCAAATTCCTTTATTTTTGCTGCGACTCGAAAAATGTCGATGAAAATAAAGCAAGTGATCATTGCCGGGTATTTTATTTTCATTTGAAATACAACTTTTATTAAAGCCATGCACAATTATAAGTGTGTGGGTTGATCCTGTGATGCTGCACTTATCTTAGAAGTACAGAGAGCCGCCTGTGGGTGGAAAACCAACAATTGTCAACCAGAAATGAGATGTAAAATAAACCAGAACCTTTGTATTGACATGAGTTGTAGCCCGAACAGCCAGCATTCACCGGAAGTAAAACAGCAGCAAAGTTATGAAAGGAAGAGGAAAGGAAAGAAAGAAGTAGAAAAAATACAGGAGCTGCTGGAAAAGCAGCGACTCTTGCGGCGCCATCTTGAAGTCTGAAAAAAAATAAAAATAAAATAACAAATAAAATGACACTCCACTGTGAGACTAATAAAGGCAAATCCAATCCAATCCAATCTAACACAAAGACACAGTGTGTTATTCCTTCATCAGCACTTGCTGTACCCTCTTTGTGACATGAAGCAGTTCTTGATGAAAGAGGAGAGGATCAAAGCATCCTTTACAGCAGTAGATCAGGGACGTTATGGTGGAAATGTTGAAAGCAAACATGAAGCTGTAGCATCCATTGACGAAAAGAGATTGTCTCACATCTCCTGTTCCACATAAATCTGCTTCAATTCCAAGCCGCGACAGTTCCACATATGCATCGGCGCTCTGTGCTGACGCTCCTTTCTTCTTATCGCGGGCTCCTCAAGCCACGCATCCATCCAGCCACAGACTGTCCAACAGCACCAACCTTTCCGCTGAACAAAGCGGGGCTGTGAAGATGCTGCCCATTACAGCCGCAAAAAAATTACAATGGCCCCAGAGCTGTCCAGCGATGACAGTCAAATGGCACCGACATTCCTCCCATTTAAAAACAGTATTGGCATATTTGTGCTGCCGAAAAGGCGCAACCGCTCCGCACAGTCTCCTCCTTGATGAATGTCATTGCCAAAAATGCTGAAAAACAATCTGTATCCGTTCCACACGACACACAACACAAAGTGACAAAAGAAAACACAAAAACAAGACAAAAACAACAAAAAAAGCATGGCTCATGAGAGCACTTGCTGACGGCTGCGTACTCGGGCGCCATCTTGGAAAAAATATTAGCATTAGCGTTCGGTTTTGTTTGTCATCAGTAACAAACTTTTAATCACCTCAAAGCATTTCACAATGGGTGGGGAGTCATATGAGCCCAAGTCCGGAATATTTTCATTCCATCCAGCCATCCGGCCATTCTCCGAACCACTACATATTCACTTCCATTTGGTAATTTAGTTTTATTCCAATCGGAACACCAGTGACAGACAAGTTCTCAACCAAAATAGTAAGAACTGAATCGCAATGTATTTTCTACACGATCCTTTTGATGCAATGCCCTGCTTTTGAAACCATTTTCAAACGAACAGATGAAATCACTGTTAAAACAATTGCACTCGTTCTAGCTCTAAATTCGAAAACTGTATCTACACTAAAATCCAAGTGATCTGCATGGGTATTGACCAATCACATGTATGGATGATAGGATCATCAACTCAAATCAGAGCATCCCTGTGATAGCAATGAAGCAGGGATGTCAAACATACGGCCCGTGAGCCGGAACCGCCCCCCAAGGAGGTTTAATCAGGCCCGCAGGATTTTAAAAGTTGAAAAATGCACAAAAGACATGGAATTCATATTTTTAATGAGGTGCAATTCAAGGATTGTCCACGAAGGAGCAGAGTGGTGCTGTTTCGATCAACGTAGAAGAAAATCGTGGTGTTTTTTTTTCTTTCAACCGCGGTCATTTTTTTTTTCAACCACCGTTTCAACACGCAACTGGCAAGTGGCAACCCTGCTCATTTCCTATGTCTGAGATATGTGTGTGTGACCAGACCTGATGCAGACAAAGACAAGATTGCAGGATTACTTTGGGAGTTTGAGAAACTTTTTCAAGTATTTGGTGAACTTGAGACAGAATTTTCAGTTATTCGCTCACCTTTCACAGTTAAAGCTTCTGATCTACCGGTCGAAATCCAGCTAGAAATAATTGATTTGCAATGTGATGCAGATTTGAAGGGCAAATTTGCCTCCATACAAATTTTAGCAGTATCTACTACCAGGGTACCACAAATTAACAGCCCTGGCTGCTAAGGTTTTGTGCATGTTTGGCACAACCTACCTTTGTGAACAAATCTTATCCGTAATTAATATCAATAAAACAAAAATGCATTCAAAGCTAACAATCAAGCACTTAAATGACATTGTGAAAGTGTCGGCTAGTCAGGACATGACACCTGGTATTGATGCACTTGTACAGGCCAAAAGATGCCAAATATCAGGAACAAAAACAATGGTTTAAAAATTCATTTCTGTATAAATATAATTTAATCTTAAAGTGCATTATTATATTTTTAGATACCAATTTATTGTTAGTTTTGTGCCGTTGTAGAATCATTGGGATAAGTTGCAATGCATATGTGTGAATGTGTAAAAGGAATGCTCATTAAATGTCATCATTTTCCTCATGTTCTTGTGTTTCTTTACACCAAAACCAATGAAAGACATGATATTTTGGTTATTTCTAGCATGTATGGTATCATTTTAATGGTCCGGCCCAGTTGACATCTACCGAGGCCATATGTGGCCCACGATGTGAAATGAGTTTGACACCCCTGCTGTAAAGAAAGACATTGTTTTGGTGACATCAACAACAACCTTCAAAGACCAAAGGTTTAGTCACAAATGACTGTTTACATTCAACTTAACACACAACACCATCTTCTAAATTGTGTATCAGATTAACAATATTAATAATAATAATAATATTTTTTTTAAGATCAACTGCACTGATTTGCTGTGGTGACCCCTTCAAGGGAAAAGCCGAAAGGAAAAGAAAACATGTTGATCTCTTCTTTGTCTTTTGATTTCAAACGTAAATCTTTCCAGTTTACATCAAAATTAACTGCATATTGTGCAATTGTTGATTCTGTCCTTAGAAGAAAATTATTCAGATTACAATGATAGGCCAAACACTTACATGCAAGGTTCGTTGACCACAAAAATAAAAATTGCTGCATCATGAAAAGAATCAAGTGTGAATATATAAGAGTTTACCTGAGATAGATGTTCTTCATTTTTGAACACACCCTGGACCTGGAGCAGGTTCTTGGCAACACCCACACACGGCAGTCCTGACAGCACTCCCACATGACATGCCAGTCCAAATTCTGCATGATCCACACAGTGACAGCAGATTCAAAAAATACATTGTTAAAGTATGATGAGAATAACAGTAAATTTTCAAATATGTGTATAACTTAAGTCTGTTTGTTCCAAATAAGGTAAACTAAAGATAATGACATCATCCGATTTTCAAACTAGAGTGGATGCGAGAAGGGGGGTTGGAACACAATCAAGCAAATCTAGTCCTTGTGAGAATGTTCACAGCATTTCAATTGAATTATTGAAAGAAATTGAAACAAACACTATCCCCACACATTGAACTGCTCAATCTGAGAGGAAAAAAACTGCACTTTTCCACACTGCAACAGCCTTGCTTGGCCCAGAATGGTTGCTTTTCAATTCAATGACTTCATATACGTTTGAGTTCTGGTTCTTCAAAAGTGTCACATCCTCGTCGTCGCCAGGAGCGAGCCCCTCTCCTCCTGTCTCTTCCTCCTCTGCTCCTTGAGAGGGCCCCTCCCCTCCCGGCACCCTTCCGCACGCAGGTCTGTTTGCCGTTGCCCTCCTTCCTTGTTCTTGACTTTCTGTTATGTTTGATGTGTCTCAGTAAAGACTTTTTATTGGAATCACTGTCTCCACCGTGTATTTCGGATCCGATCCTTACTACCTTCCGTCGTCCCTCGAGTATTGTCACCACTCCTAGAGCGGACGTGACAACTAAATAACGCCTTTGTGGAAAGCTTTTAGGCGAAGGATGGTAGCAATGGTGGTCGGTACCGGGCTCTTTATTTGTAGAATGGTCGTAACTCTCAGGGAAGTGACACACGGTGTGAGAGATGTGTCAGGCTGAGATTCACATGACAGCCGCGGTGTGCACATGTGACGCCACAAATGCAAACCTCGTTCGTGTTTCTCAATGATCTCCTTCTCCTCGACGGTGATTACTAGGGGATCATCTTGCATTCATTTCCTAATAGTAAAATTATCTGCAAAAAGCTCCTCGGAGGCGATCGACATGTGAATTCAGAGAGAGGGGGTGTGGAAAAGTGCGCCGGCTGGAGCGCTGTTCGGTCATATGCTTCCACCGAAGATCACTCCGCCAGATCCGAAGATCACTCCGCCAGATCCGAAGATCACTCCGCCAGCCATGGTGGGTGTGTATCGCGAAAAGTAGTGCATATTCCAAGGTGTAATTTTCATAAATTTGACGTTCGTAAACCGAAACGTTCGTAAGGTAAGGTGTTCGTAAGCCGAGGTCTCACTGTGTGTGTATATGTGTGTGTATATGTGTGTATATATATATATATATATATATATATATATATATATATATATATATATATATATATATATATATATATATATATATATATATATATGAAGCGGCTGGATAGCTCAGTTGATAAGGCATCGGTTTGGCATATGGGAGACGAGGGTGCACTTGGGGCAGAGAAAATGAGCACAAAAACATCATCCAGTGTAGGTCCTTGGGCAAGACCCTTCACGCTAATGCCTACCTCATACAATGATGAGAGACAATAAATGGAATGACATGCCGGCTCAGACGTCGCCTGGCCAAACAAGGTCTGCGTCAGGTGCTGGGGAACCAGAGCACCTTGATGAAAAATGGGCTACTGGAACAACCCCAAGGTCAAAATGGGAAACACCTCCCAAAGTAGTAGAGAATGACCGAGCAAAGATCCTGTGCGACTTCCAGATACAGACTGACAAGATGGTAATGGCCAACCAACCAGATATCGTGGTCATAGACAAAGGGGAAAGGAAAGCCGTTGTCGTGGATGTAGCGGTCCATGTCAGTCTCAACAGTACAGTGCAAACTGCACTTGATGTTTTCTTACCTCTGTAGTGAAAGAGACCATTGCCATCCACAAACACCACCTAATGGAACACACAGATTAAAAATGCAACATTAGCACCGTCAAGTGATCTGGACTGTGGCCAATTTACGGTATTTATGGTCATCACATTTCTGTCTCAGCAATCCAATTTCCACTGCCGTTTTATCCTTGGGGTCGATCAACGACCATCAGGTTGATTAGGTGAAACATCCTTATCTAATTAGTCGACATTTGTTTTTGATTGAATTTGTAATACTTAACATCATTTATAAGTGACAGCTGATTGAATGAAACATTTCTTTACTCTAATCAGCACTTTGATAGAAATGTATGTTCATGTTTGTATAATTTTTCATAATCAAATGATGGTGACTACGAAATTGTAAATACAGTAAAGTCTCGTTATATCGATATTCAAGGGAGTCCGAAAAAATATCGATATAACCGGGACTATCGATATATCCGACCCTGTTTGCATGTAATTTTCTCCGTGCGTGCATAGAAATAGTATCGATATAACCGGGACTATCGATATATCCGATATCGATATAACGAGACTTTACTGTAATTGATGTTTATAAAGAGTTCTCATTTGCAAGGTATGTTATACCTCCAATCCCATTTTCCCATATATTGGTAAAACTTTTAAAGTAGCCATATTCTGCACACATGGATATATCTCCTTTTTTTAAGTATAGTACAATATGACGACCGTGCAAGGTAGGAAAAAGGAGAGTACTCCTATTGTTTTTGTATATGACTATTTTTTTCCTTTACACATATGGCCAAAATTGTGGTTTGAAATAATTACAAAAAAAAACACATTAATGTCAAAGGCCTATAAAAAATAGATGTAGTGTATTTTTCGTTGTACTGTACATCCCTTTGGGACTTCTGCTCTGCAGGTATTTTTTTTTTCTTCAACACCAGTCATATCTCATGAAGTCAATTTTGGCTCAGATAATGCAATCTCACTCTGATACGTCTGTGTAAGCTCTCAGTCGTACAGGAGTGGTCCATCGATGAGAAGGTTTCTTCAGCCGTCATCTGTACAAAAGTGAAGGTTTCGGACGTTTCGCCTCCTATCCAAGAGGCTTCGTCAGCGAACTAAAGTGACTTTAAAAGTGACTTTTTCACTTTAGTTCGCTGACGAAGCCTCTTGGATAGGAGGCGAAACGTCCGAAACCTTCACTTTTGTACAGATGACGGCTGAAGAAACCTTCTCATCGATCTCACTCTGATATAACTTGAACATGCAGTTCTACTTCAGTTTCTTTGGGGAATGTTTGGAGGTTCTTTTTTATTACTCATTGTGTCTGTGTCTTCTGTTTTTCAACAATTTTCTTTCTGCGGTCACTTTCTAAGGAGGTTGGCTACAGTTCCATGGACATGCTTGTCTATAATGTTTTTATATGCATAAACATAACTTTGCTGCTGTGAAATGTAAATTTCTCCACTGCGAGACTAATAAAGGCAAATCCAATCCAATCCAATCCATGCTTGTCTATAATGTTTGTATTTTTTCCAATATACACAAATGATGCTTTCCTTTTGATTGGATTGCATTGAATTGCAAATTGTTTCACCTGTTTACTCAGCACACACCTTGGAGCCTCGGCACATCGTTAACATTTAGAATGAGAACTGAAAAAAGTTGTATTTGTGACATAAAGATGATTTGATTTTCACAGGCTGGTAAATGTTGGTGTTTTTGAGGTGTGTTATGTTTCTTGAGTGTATGTGTTTCATCAATGTTTGTGTGTGAATACATGTATTCCTTATTTGGTTTAATATCATTGTTCAAGTCGATGCTAACACACTTCAGTATTAGTGGACCAGGAATGTCTTATAACTGAAGCACGTTTCGGATATTAAAAACATAATACATGGAATTGTGTTTGTTGTCTGTTTAGTTTTACAGTTAACTCCATAACGTGTGTCATGAGACAGGTTAAAGGATGCTGAGGAACAGCAGAATACGATAGTGTGAAATGCATAAAAAATGATATACTGTCGACACATGCCCCCCTTACAAAATGAATAACCCACCCCTGCTCCACAATTGTAAGCTGACCTGAGGTAGAAGAGTGGGCTTGTCCTTTTCAAGCCGCTGCAAAGCACCAAGGAGGAAAGGGGTTTCTCTGAAGGCCAGAAAGCCCGGCATGTAAGGTGCCGTCAACATCACCATTTGACTGTCTTCATAAAGCACCTGGGAGGAAGCAAGCAGCCAGAAATATTCCATAGAACTTAACTCATTCACTGCCATCCCTGAATTTATTCGGGAATTGAAAATATGATGTGGAGCGCGATACCGGAATATGTTCGGGTTTTGGTTTTTCTTGCAGGGGTACCAATAAAGCGCCAACGAGACCTCTGGCAATGTTTTCGTCCTTCCATGAGGGGGCAGCATTTGCCTTTTGTACAGCCAGCCCCACTTGCACCTCATGTTACACCATACCTATATAACCTAGGAAATAACTCTATTTCTGGTGAAAGAAGAGAGTAAGGTTTTCTACGTACGAGCGGACAGAAATGCAGGCAGCGGTAAGCAGAAAGGAGCGGGATTGCTGTGTTTGTGAATGACAAATGGTGCAACCCTGGGCACATCACGGTCAAGGAAAAAGGAAAAACTCTGCCCTTGCGACATCGAGCTGCTAGTCGTTAGCCTCCGGCCGCATTACCTGCCGTGGGAATTTTCACACGTCATAGCCATGACGGCGTACATTGCCCCTACGGCAAATGGCGGCGCGGCTTCCGATGCCCTCATGACTGTTGTAAACAAGCTGCAAAGCCCAACGCCTTGTTCATCATCTCAGACAGTGACGTGTGGTGAGGTTCATGGCCGTGAGGCACTGACGTAATCACAGTAAGATTTAAAAACATATTAACTCCACAGAGAAGCTTATTCACCATTTGATTGGCAACAGTTAACATGTTTTGCTTAAAATGTCATGTCAGCATTCTTTATATACTGTATACAAACTGTAGCATAGAAAAAAAGTAATTAAAAACGTTATTATCGTGTTACCTTTACTTATAAATGAAGTCCAAGTCTCTCTGTCTCAATAGAGATCAATGCCAGTGAAAGAAAGTCATCCTTGATCAGTCCTGTTCCGACTGTATGTTTTCAGTCTTTTGTGCTGAGAATGACCGCTCCACTGATGCTGTAGTAGCTGGAACAGTGAGCACGAGCTGGAGCAACTTTGTCGCGTCAGGAATAGTTTCAATGAGATCCTTCTTGGCGAAAAAGCTGAGAAGCTGTCCAGGAGATTTACATTCATCCCTCACCGTTTGTGAGCTATACAGTCCGGTGTTGGTCTTCCTTTAATTATTATCTCCTGCTTCGATTGAAAGTTCAGTTTAGAATTGTTTTTCAATTTAGATATGTAATCCACCATTCTGAAAATAAATAATAAAACAAGCAACATGAAAAAATGACTGGATGGTTGCACTTAACTTGCTAACTGTTTACTGTAGCTTGCTGTCACTAATTCTATTATTCTGCAGCCGAGGAGTCGCAAGAAGAATCTCTAATCACCAGCGCCCCCTGTCATGAGGCAGGAGAACTGTGCCTCACCTATGCACACAGTTTTGATAAAAATAAAATATATAAATATATAATGTACAGTGATTGTACATTGTATACACCAGCGAAACTGTAGAAATTTAGTTCATATACAAAAAGCTTTTGCAATGCGGTCTCACAGCAGAGCAAGCCAGCACAGTTAGCATAGTGATTGCGCAACACATGGTGAGGCTCAGCCGGCTGCTGCCTCACCGCTCGTCTCCATTTAGTATGTGAACGGTAAATGTGAAAATTCAGTGATTTTGAAAAAAAATCCAAAAATGGTGAAGTCAAATGGAAAAGAACATTCATTAAAGTACAAATCACTAAATAAATATAACTTTAATTTATTTTGTCATTTAATATTTCCATGATGACAGGTGAGGCACAGCCTCACCTGCCTCCCCTGACTGCACGTCACTGATCTCAGGGGACTTAAATCACGTTTCCCTGAAATGCTCACTCCCAACATTCACACAGTTCGTAACCTGTGCCACCAGAGAAAACAACATATTGGACTTATTCTCCTCAAATTCCAAGGATGCATACAAACCCTCCCCCCTCCTGCCTCTCGGAAGAGCAGACCACAATATGGTATATATCCAGCCTGTGTACAAACCCCTTGTCCAGAGGCAACCAGCTGTGACCCGCACGGTCAGAAGATGGTCCACAGAAGCTGAAGAAGCACTGCGGGACTGTTTTGACTCAACCAGGTGGGAGCTCTTCACTGAGATTCATGTGGAGGACATTGATTGACTCACAGACACCATCACAGACTACATTAACTTTTGTGAACAAAACACCGTACCCACCAGGACTGTGCGGTGTTTTTCCAACAACAAACCATGGATAAATCCTGGCATAAAAGCTCTCCCGAAGGAAAAGAAAAGGGCTTTTGTGTCGGGCAACAGAGAGGAACTGAAGGCCGTGCAGATTAGACTGAGGAGGAAGATCAGAGAGGGGAAGAAGGACTACAGGATGAAAATGGAGGCGCAGCTGCAAGCCAGCAATGTCGCTGGTGTCTGGAAGGGCCTGAAAAACATCTCAGGCCACAAAAGCCCAGTGACATTGAACGAAAAAGACAAGGACTGGGCAGATGAACTCAACCGCTTTTTCAATCGGTTTGACAAGACGCCTGTCGCCCCCGGCCCACCGTCAACTCCATCTGTAGCTGCACCTGCACCAACTCTCACTGTGGACTTACCCTTCCTGCCCCCTCTCACGACCAGCTTCCCGCAACCAACAACTGCCCTCCCAACCGTTGCCACACCCTCAGCCGCCATTCTGCCTCCTGGTTACTGCCTGTCTGTCACAACTGCGCAGGTGACGAACCAACTGAGGAGGATGGAAGAAGGTCCGGATGACATCAGTTCCCGACTCCTCAAGACCTGCTCGGACCAGCTGTGTGTCATTGTCCAGCACTAGTTCAACCAGAGCCGCCGTTGTTTACCAGGTCACCAGGAGGTGTGGCTCACCACGAGGGATCTCCGGTTGGCCAGGACATCGGCCAAACTGGGCCCACGGTTCGCGGGTCCCTTCCCCATCGAGGCCTGTCCTCAGCCCGGTCTCGATTAGGCTGCGGCTGCCACCCACGATGAAGATCCACCCGGTCTTCCACGTATCCCTCCTCAAGCCAGTGGATGGTGGCGACCCAGTCTACACGGTGCGGGAGATACTAGACTCACGGCGCATGGGCAGGGGATTGCAATACCTGGTTGACTGGGAGGGCTACGGGCCGGAAGAACGTCAGTGGGTCCCCCGCTCCTGGATCCTCGACCCATCACTAACCCGAGCGTTCCACTCAGCTCACCCCTCCAAACTGGGTGGGCCGCCAGGGGGCGTCCGTTGAGGGGGGGGACACTGTCACATCCTAATTGGCGTCAGGTGCGCCCCCCCTCACTGTTCTCCGGGCTCACTCACCTGATTATAATCCCTTTGATTGTGCCTTCTGGCTATAAAAGCCACCCGTTCCCGCTCGATCCTCGCCGGTGTATTCTTTCTTTCGTTACCCTGTCACCCAGCAGTACGCAGGTTGGTCCCGCTCGTCTGTTTTTGCCCTGCGTGTCTCAGTAAACCTTCATTGAACTATACTGTCTCCATCGTGTATTTCGGATTCAAACCCTTCCTTTTTCTTCGTCCACCGAGTTCTGTCTCCACTCTTCGAGCGGACGTGACACACACTGTCCTCTGGTAGCTGCTTTTCGTTAATCATAATCAACAGAGGTTTTTCAACCTCTTCGATTTCCTGACACCATTGCTTAGACAACACAGAAAAACCCTTAGCCACACGTAGCAATGGTTGACTTAGAAAACAGGTCCTGGGACGCGAAGTCACACAAAGGCATACCTCGTTCGTGTTTTTCGAGGATCTCCTTCTTCTGCTCGACCGTAATTTTCATTTGTATCCTCTTCGGCTGAAAACTAGCCTGTGGTAGGGTCTTTTTCGGTCCCATAATAGCCAAAGTACTACACTCGATAACACACCACTTCCGCACTCAAAGAAAGGGGGTGACGAAAACTAGTCCGCCAGCCACCGTAGCGCCGTGTGGTTTGCTTCAGTCGAGCCTATATGCTTGCCAATTTAATGTTCGTGAGGCGAAAAGTTCGTGAGCTGAAGCGTTCGCATGCAGAGGTATCACCGTATATTAGAGGGACAACTCACATTTGAGGCTTTGGAGAGAAAGTCAGAGAGGTCCGGTTTTATTTTGTCGATCGGGTCCACCTCACCTCAAGATCAGGGTAGCTGAGCACCACAAGCTGGGAGCAGGCGTTGACGTCATCACCTTTGATAAAGGACAGGTCCAGTCCAGCAACACGTTCCAGTCCCGAAAAGTCTGGGCTCTTCTGCCATTCTTCAGTATCCTCCACCACCACCTGCGCTCTGAGACAGGTTTGCTCACTGCACACATGATAGAAGATTGAGGCAACAAAAGCAGATGCTATGTATTAGACTTTCCATGTACAGTCAGGCCCACAATTTCACAGTTCATCAATGGGACATCTGCGCTTTCTTTTACGGTGAGAGTGTGCAGGCAAGTCATGTTTGGACTTGTGAGTCCTTCAGTGTCGTACCACATTATGCCACAACATACTGGGCAGCACTGAGGTAGACTAGAAGAGATGCAGCATCAATAAAAGCCAAATGAAGAGACAGAGGTCTTTGTAGTTTAATCCTGAAATAGTAATTCTAAAAGAGCACAGAGAACAAACAGGATGTGTGCAAACAGTAACATATCCTATTAGTACCTATGCTTGTCTGTGACTGTAAAGTGTCCTTGAGAGCTTTGAAAGGCGCTTAAAATCGAATGTATTATTATTATTATTATTATTATTATTATTATTATTATTGGCGGCCCGGTGGCCGAGTGGTTAGCACACCGGCTTCACAGCGAACCGTACCGGTTCGCGTCCCGGTCCGGCCTCCCTGTGTGGACTTTGCATGTTCTCCCTGGACCCGCGTGGGTTTTCTCCGGGTCCTCCGGTTTCCTCCCACACTCCAAAAACATGCATGGCAGGCAGATTGACCACTCCAAATTGTCCCTAGGTGTGAGTGTGAGGGTGACTGTTGTATGTCTTTGTGTGCCCTGCGATTGGCTGGGAACCAATTCAGGGTGTCCCCCGCCTCGTGCCCGAAGACAGCTGAGATAGGCTCCAGCAACCCCCGCGACCCTAATGAGGAATAAGCGGTACGGAAAATGAGATGAGATGAGATGTATTATTATTATTATTATTATTATTATTATTATTATTATTACTATTATTATTAACATCAAGGGTGCATTACTTTCCACAATTTAGGACAATTAAGATTGTTCTATTAACCTGCCATGGATATTTTTGGAATGTGGGTTTTCTCCACAGATTGTGTTTACTTGAGTTGCTCTTTTGCTGCATTTAGCACACAAAGTAATAGCTGCTCTAAATCTCGGTCTAGCCCTTATCGAAGGTGAGTCAGGGATTTGCTGTGAATTATAGCCACTACCTCTTTTGAAAGGAAAGGTCATGGAGGGGTAAATACTCAATAGTCAAATCATGTGGAAAACCTGTTGTCATGATGCAATGTTACAAGGAAGTGCAAATTTTCCCTTAAAAGAAAATAATGGTTTCTTTCTGGTCGCAAAACAAGGTTGCCATTTAACATAATTGCACAGTATAGTTGAACATCCACCGGTTTGAATTGGATTCGATTTACCTTTATTAGTCTCGCTGTAGAGAAATTTACATTTCTCAGCAGCAAAGTTATAAAAGGAAGATGAAAGGAAAGAAAGAAAGTTAAAGCCAAAGTACGCTTTATTGTCAAATATGCTAATATGCATGACATACAGCACAGATGAAAATACAGGAGCTGCTGGAAAGGCAGCCACTCTCGTGGCGCCATCTTGAAGTCAAGTTGTATTGCGCTGCAAAATATTGACATTTATTCAGAACACACTAGCGCGTGTGGCTACCGCTGCTCACCTGGAGAAAAAATATCCTGTGACTGTAAAGTGACCTTGAGAGTTTTGAAAGGCGCTTATAAATGAAATGTATTATTATTATTATTATTATTATTATTATTATTATTATTATTATTATTATTATGTGATTACACGCACAAGTGTTGATCCCGAGTATTGGGTATTTAGAGGTCAGTGTCACTCAAAACAAAGACTGTTAACTTTGACGTAGAGAAGTCGATTGACAGCTCGGATAGTGACAAGTGGTTCTCCTCCTCGCTGAGAACAGGATTAGTGAACAAACTTAAGTACAGTATACAAACATGCAAACACACCGACCTTTCCCACTGCTTGACCAAGTCTTCTGTTGGAGACATGTATTCTCTTAAAACAGATTGCTTTGGAATCGTTCTGGTGGTGTTTAAATTGCAGCGACTTGAGGTAGAGAAGTACGACGTACTGTACTTCCGGGTGTGACGTTTTCCAATGCGTGCCCTAAAACTCGTGAAAGTAACAGCAAAATACTGCCATCTAGCGGCACAAAGTAAAATCATAGTGAATTGTGCAAGGATAAAGGCGCCTGAATTTAAATATATACCATGAAATAATAATGAAAATTTGAAATTGAAATTAAACAGATATCTTGAGTCAAATTGAAAAAAGAGGGTACAGCAAGTCCTGAAGAATGAATGACTCTGTGTCTTTGTGTTGTCATATTTGTTATTTTTGTTTGTTTTTTTCCCCAAGATGGCTCCCCTCTCCCGGCAAATTGGCATTTTCATGTTTATTATGTTTGTTAAAGTCATAAGTGCCTTGCAAGCTGGGTCCGAGAGGACAGTAATTTCATCTGTGCTGTATGTCATACATATTAGCATATTTGACAATAAAGCTGACTTTGACTTAAAGTTCATGTAGAGTGAGAAATACATTTTGCCTTCTCAAAATAATGCACAGCATACATGTTATGTTTTGCTTGGCTTATGCTGCTGTGCTGATGACCATTTTGTATTTGGGAGTCTTTCCTGAGCATCTTCATCTTTATTAAGTTCATAGAGTTGCTAGTTCTGTAGCCACAAGGGGACATAAGCCGGTGTCTTCTTGTGCCGGTCCCAAGCCCGGATAAATACAGAGGGTTGTGTCAGGAAGGGTGTCCGACGTAAAAGCTTGGCCACAACAAAAATGCAAATCAAACCTCTGAAGATGGAGGACACAGATTCGCTCTGGCGACCCCTTGAAGGGAAAAGCCGAAAGGAAACGAAGATACGTGTTCAGTTTCAGAAATCATAAATCGGGAGATTTTCGTACTTGCGAATCTGTGGAGCGTCTTAATATCATGAGTTTGATGGACAACCGACGTCTCCAGACAAGTTATTTTATAAAATGGCTTCAAATGAATTCTACTGATCGCATTTTACAAATATTCCACTGCATATAGCTATATTTTACGTTTTAAGACTCGCACTGAATATTCCGGAAGTCTTGTTTTTGAGTTGGTGACGAGTCCTCGCCCTATGTCACTGAAGGAACGCCCCTGATGAAAAAAGGACACATTGTAGCAGTCCTTCCATTAAGTCAATGCATTTTACTGTACTTGTTTGGTCTGAAAACTTCGTGTTGCACCAAAAAGAGGCAGAAGAGGGCGACAAAGTTGCGTGTAAGGAATTAATCAGCCTGTGGAAACGGCCAACATGTTCTTTTGTTACATCTTACAAATTAACTGTCTGTATTGTGTCAATCAATGCTTTATAAAGTGAGTATTGTGGTCAAAATTAGGAGTCTCCCGACCAAATCGTGAGACGAAATAAGTATGAAACAGCGAAGAGTATGTTTACAATTACTGGCAAACCTGAATGCTTGAAATAATATCCGCCAGATTTTTTTTAATTCCTGATTTATCATGATATTGTCTTCACTTCTAGTTGATGTGTGGTCAATGCGCCCATCTATTAATGAAATTACCGTACACTTTTCAGAATGGATGATACTTTGTCATTCATCTTCGTTTTTTCTCCCCACTCATGAAGGGTTACTTGAATGTGCATATGAATTGGTTGGGTTTGGTACCTCTAAGATGGTTCAGAACCACTGATGGAATGTGTCCAGTAGTTTGGTTTTGTCATGCCCAATGAGAAGATGTGAAACCAATTCGTTGCAGGGCCTATTATTATGATTTCATTGGGAAGGTGTTATGACTGTGAACCCAAATAATTGTATGATCACATTTTTGATGCGTCAATATGATGCTCTCTGTTCAAAATTGTGCTTTCAGCACACTGAACTTGCCATTTCTGAAAGCCTTTTTATTTAAAACAACAATGCGATACAGACTCTAGATTGCATGTTTGATGATTGTTTCTAGATTGTAGAGGACTAAATGCAAATGCCTTGGGGTCAAATCGAGGTAATGTAGCAGTAACATTGCATACAGGAAATGAAATGAAGCAATTGTGTGATTATCGGCTGTGCCTTTTCCTTTGGTTCCCTGTAATTTTATTGATCTTTAAAATGCACACTTCTTGACATTTTTTTGTTTGTTTATGTGTTAAACTGATTATGGTTTTTAGTGGTCATACATTTGCATATTGTTGATGAATTGATAATGCTTGCAATGATGAATGCCTGCAGTGACAAATTGAATATGCCTGCAACAAAGAAACACTGATGCTTTTAGTAAAGATATGTTCACATTTATAATAAACAATGCAAATTGCACTTTGTGACAATGGAGGGTCACAACCACCTTTCCGAGAAGGTGGTTGGGAAGAGATAAGGTAATAAGACAACATAAGACGGCTGTCAAAACCAGCTGCAATCAATGTGTTTATTTGTAGTTATTGGTACCAAAATCCAGCGTGTCCTCTCCTCGTTGGGTCATTATTATAAATATCTAATTTATCACTCTTGAAACTATGATGAGAAAAAACATCTAATTGAGAGTGCTTTTGTTGCTTTAACAAGTGGTTTTTCACAGTGATATTTTTCAACTATGCAATGTGACCTATTTTAGTAAATAACGATGAAATATTGATTTAAGAATGCAGGAAAAGTGATCATCAAAAGAGAACACTAAAATGAAAGAGCAATGAAAATGTACATAATTCAAGTTTAATGTCTTCCAAAAAAAGTAAAGGCGCAATATTCTCAAAAATTCAAACTAGTACTTTTTACATAATATCGCATGTGACGAAAAGAGGAGATATGCCACTTCAACAGAAAAACAAACATATCGCAAACATTTCATAGCCCTCAGGAGATCTTTGTACATGTATGTGTGAATTACAGAAGTACACACAAAAAGAAAAAAAAAAAAACTTGAACGGACTCTGGTATCTCCAACACTGAATTCACAGGGTGGTGAGGTGGATAGTCTGCTTCCGTATACATATTTATTCATTCTAATGCTGCTTATGTAATTGGTCATGTAAATCAAGAATTAGCTTTTGATGGTTATCCGACTGGGGATCAAGTCATGCTTCAGAGTGGGAGCCAGGAAAGTGAAGGAGTGTGTACAGTAGATACATTTAACAGACATGTCTTCTGCTCAATGCTGTTTCCAGCATTCATTCTTGTACATCCACACATGATAGCCCTCATTCTGAGGAGGTACAACATTTCACATTATTGCAAATATTCCACATAAAAATATTGACCTTTAATTCTGACTTATAAACAGGTTTGTGTATCTAAAACATGCACATTATGTAACCTTTGGAGTGATTCTCACATCTTGGGCATTAAGTGTCCATTGATACAGCATTTGATGGCTCTTGGCATCAAGGCCTCTAAACCAGTTCACTAGAACTGTTGCATGGAAATAATGTTTTTGGACAACAATGATTTGATAGACCTTGAACGGAGCAGCTGTTTCTAAGTGAATCTTAAAAGGCCATGATGGCATTTCTTGAAAAATGGCTCATAAGATCGCGATTTATTTCCAAAGAGCATGCTGGGATGCGGTGACACATCCCTGTTTCAACCCCATCATTTATGTCTAAAACAGTAGGACTCCTCAAACATAACAAGTACAAGTGCGCTATCTTTTATTCCTAAAATAATGAGAAATGATAAGCATCATAATAAAGATATTCTTCCGAAAGCCCAGACATCGTGGCTTAGTTTGCCCTTGTGCCTGTCTGTACATCACATAAAGGTCACCTGCAATTAGCCCTCATCATCACCACCATCTACAATGGACATCTCAATGATAAATAGAAATAGTTCACACAGTAAAAACTCATGTTATTGCTTCAAGCACAGAAGGGTGAGATGCTGGTCAAGTATGCTGTTTATGGCATGAAAGAGTGCCCAAAAGATAGTAGAGCCTGACATATGAGGCTTTCACGTGAAAGTCAGAATGCTCAGAGAACATTCTGGACACTAAGGGACACCAATAGACACCGTCTGTTGACTCATTTTGTATTGCCATGATGTAATAAGTCTCACCCACTCAAGGAGTGTTGTTTTTTGAAAACGCGGGCATGATATTTAAATCCGATCTGAGTAAACTGTGTTTTGTGGGTCTAATCAACCCAGACATTCACATTGGATTTGTGGGGTACAATCTGAAAAATGTCAAGTAAATTTCAAGAAGTGTGTAGGACCTTCCACCTGCTCTCCACATTGAGAACAGCAAGAGCAAATTTTTCAACGTCTAAAGTCATTGCGTCAAATGTGTTTTTATGTAACAGAACGTCCAACCTGCTACTGTGGCACACCTGAACTATGGGTATGTTATCTGATTATTGCCTAAAAAATGTTGGAGTGTAAATGCATAATCAGTATACAACAGTTGCTCCAGTGTCTAAGTCTAATCAACCCTGACATTCCAGGGATAATATTGCTTCTTGAAAACTCCAATGATGCAACTGTTATGCCTGCAGTCTTTAACATTTCCACTCTGTATAAGCCACAGTCAAAGTGCAATCCTCCAAAACCTTAGTCTCATTTGTTGCCTAGCATCGACACACCACACGGTGAAATATGACCATTGTGCAAAAAAAAAAAAAAAAAAAAAAGAAAACAATCAGCCCTTTGAAAGGAGGTCACACAATATCTCTTTTTTGTTTTTTTACACCCGCAATTTGTTGTCTGCTGGTCAGCACCCCGAGTTTAAAAGAGTGCACAAGTCTTGAGTAAATGGGTTCTTGGGGTTTTAACAACACAAGAGACCGTGTTTTCCATCTTCTGTCTACCTGGAGATCATTGAGCTGGACTGGGATTGGTTGGATGAAGTGGTGGCAGCGCTGAGCTGAGAAAAGCCGCTGTGGCTCGACTCCAAGCTGGTCATCGAACCCCTGTAAAAGGAGACAGTAAGCGAAACGAACCTTAAAATGTTCTCCACCTTTTTAGCCAAATCGGTTTGAGCAACTAAATGAACATCAGGTGGCTATGGCACACACTCATGATACAGATGAGCTGAGCTCTGACCATAATTCAGATATCATAGTCAGTCGATAGCAATTATCAAAATGGCAACACCTGGAGATAGCTAAAAAGGTGTGGTTTTGCTGCTTAAATCATATACAAAAACAATATCAATCAGAATGCCGTGTTTAAACGAGTGAAGGTACATACAACATATTGTTCAGAAAATGTGGGAGGGTGGACTTTCCCTTTAAAGGACAACCGACATCACTTTTTTGTTTTTTAACTGACATCATAAAAACGTTCGATAGCATCTAAAATACCCAAAGCACGCAGTATGATATTTTTAGTCAAATGCAAAACACCAATAAAAATGACTGAAAGTGTCCAAAATCTGCAAAAAATTGAGCTGCGAATTGGGCATTTTCAGAAAGTCCCGCCCCCAATTCGCGACATCACGCCAAGACGTCTTGCATTGCTTGTGAATCAAAACAATGGCTTCAGATTTGGAGAATATGCTTTCTTGTTACACATCCAGTTATGAATATGATTCAAATAGTTCTGAAGAGGAAAGCATACATGTTTGCAATCGATTAAAGAATTATATGTGCCATTTTGAGCCAACATTGGGGGAAAATCTCTCACCCTATAAAAAAAGAGGCACAAAATGGCGACCTCCAGTGGCCACATCCGCTTCCACAGGCTGATAAATTCCTTATATGGAGCTTAGATGCCCTCTTCTGCTGGCTTTTGGGTGCAACACGGTTCTCAGACCAAACATGTACAGCAAAATACATTGACATGATGGAAGGACTGCTACAATGTGTCTTTTTTCAGTCAGGGGGGTGGTCCTTTCGTGACGTCACGTACTGACTCGTCACCAACTCAAAAACAAGACTATATATATAATATTCAGAGCGAGCCTTAAAACGTAAAATATAGCTATATGCGGTGGAATCTTATTAAAATACGCTCAGTAGAAGTCATTTGAAGCCATTTTACAAATTATGGACACAACTTGTCCGGAGACGTCGGTTGTCCTTTAAGGGTCTGTCATTTTTGAGAAAACACAAATGTCCTTTGAGTATGTTATAAAGCTAATAATTATGTATGCCACTGCAATGAAGAAGGAATTGGATACCACGAATAAAAAATATACAGAAATCACAGTTCAGATGGTTTGTCTGTGAAACAGAAATTATGAATTCCATGAGGCATCAGGATTAAGGATGTTTAGGGTTCATTAATTTCTCTAGGTATACCCAAAATCACTTCACTTAAAATGATCCTAGAGCAGACCAACAAAAGTGCACAATGTTAGGAAAAGAATAGTAAGTAGCAGTTTCAAGACTTCAAAAAAGACAGTGACCGGCAGGTAGTATTGTTAGTAATGCGAGCAGGGCAAAGGTCAAAAGGCTCAAAGCTGGACTGTGGTCGGGACATTGTGACAACCCGAGTCAGCTGCCATGAAGGTGGAAGGTAAAGTTAGCAGCCAAAAAGCAAGAATGACGACGGGGTAGTGCTAAAAGAAAAGGGGCAGCCACTGCGTCACTTACAAACTCTGCACGTCACAGCAAGCCGTTCTTCACAGGAAGAAGAGAGAGCGGCAGGAGGAGGACAAGAAAGAACAGGAATACATTGCACAGGGGGAAAAAAATGAGTGAAAAAAATATGTTTGAGAAAGGCAAAATCTGAATTTCGATCCTAAGGGTTGATATATGTATTTTTATCAGGACTTTGTCTTGCAGTCTGTATAGTGCGGAGGGGGACGAGCGCAAATTGTTCAATTCATTTAAGAAGTGACTTTCGATCATTTCAATTAAAAGTTATTCGTGGCTGGCCTACGGTATCAGTTACCAACCTGAAGTCCTCAGAGCCCAACACCTCAGTGTAGTACATGACTTTACACTTGTGTGAAGAGACTTGGAGTGTGGCCAGAACATCATCTACCCGAGGGAGATTAGTGGCAGAGCAGGCCGGCATGTTGTGGAACTTCCATTGGAGGATGTAAAAACCTGGCCAGCGTGTAATATGGGAGCCCTAAACAAAGCAAAGGTGTGTCACAGAAAAATGAGGAACAATAACAATATGTGCTGTTAGATGAAACCAAAAGAGACACCATGTGTTTGACGTGATATTCTCAAAACCTTGCCTGCACACTTTCTCCCTCCTTGCAGGTTAGAGGGGATTCGACCATGCTGTAATCTTTCCCCAGCATCCATGACTTGTCAATGAGCTGCACATTGTTGCCACCGGGGGAGGTGATCCCATGAGCTCCGAGTGGGTCTTTACGTGGTGGCTGTGGGGCACGCTTGGAGTGGTAGATATTGAAAACCACATCACCCTTACACACGTCAAAGTCCCAGGTGATGACTGAAGAGGCGTCAATGATCTCAATCAGAAGCTGTTTAAAAGCAGGAGAATAAATAATGTGACATGTTGGTAATGTACATCTGGAAGGGTTAAATTGACTGATAATTATGTCTTTAGTTATGTCCCCTGGCAGACCATATTAGCTAGCCACAGAAGAACGTTCCATGCCCGAAATACGGAGTTGCAGTTACAGGTGTCGACCACTAGATAGCACCCCTTTCAACAAAACAACATCTCAGAGAGGTTCTTGTCTTTTCCTACATGTCAATTGCAAGTTTGACTGCTTTTACTCTGTTGTTCTGCATGTTACTCAGTCTCACCTCATGTGGGGCTCCTTTGAAGATGCTGGCGCTTTGGTAGATTGTTTCGGTCCACAAACAAACATCTTCATTCTCAAGTTCCTCTGCAGTGCGGTACATTGACTTTGGGACCAGGCCACCCTCAGGTACCTCGCACTGAATGAGGAGGGTGAGAGAGAGATCACGTTTGATAAAAGTAGGTCAGTAAAGGCCATCTTAGAATTACATCATGTTCTTTGACATACATGCTTAATTCTTCACTCACCATACACTCGCCGCCCAGGAAGTCAGGGATAATCTCCTTGTCTATGTAGTCTACCAGCCCGCCAGGACCCTGGTAATCGTTTCCTGCATAGATTAGGAACTTCTTGCGGGTGTTTTCGTCGATAAATGGGCTTACCTAAAGTCAGGAACATCAAAGAGTTAATAGGGTTACAAGGTACCAAACTGTCTGGTTATTGGGAGGAGGGGATGGGGGGACAGAATTTGTACCAAAATATGCTGATGAAAAAATGTACAGTATATAAATGTCTACATTGGCATCTCCTCTACACAAAAGATTGTTTCTTACTTTACTTAACTTTAATATGTTTGCTCAAATTCGTTACACTCAAATATATTAGCAAGGTAAGAGTGTGAATAATGAGTTTTTTTTTTTGTGTCAGTGTCATTGCAATTCAAACACCTGACATCGATTTGAGACCCATTAAGTTTGAATTCATTCTGTAATATAGCATTTTCTCTCTCTGTCTCACTCTGTGTGCCAGTGGTGCCCTGTGCTCACCAGAGTCCAAAGCACTGGAAAGACTCTGGGAGCCCTCAAGATCAGCAGGCGTCCCAACGTCTCTGGATAGTTGGCTTCCACAACCTCAATGATCCTTAACAGAGCCTTGACTCCTGGTCGCCATAGGTGACGCATATTTAGACCCTCCAGATCCACGAGACATGTCCAGCAACTGAGCAGAAGAGGACACCACAAAACACACATAAAGGACAAGCTGATAAGAAACAATTTAGAACGTGTCGCCTGAAAGTGTGGTTTCAGTGGTGACAGCAATGCATGTTAATTCTGGACTCACTCTCAGGCTCCCTCGATATCCCCTTTTCTGGCTTGTGCCCAAATTAGCTAAACGATGGAATAGTTTATATGCCATCCTGTGTGGCTGAGATCTCCTATTGCAGATGATTGAATGATACAATCTCCTTTCCTTCCCCTCACTCTTCCCAACTTCAGTTGCATTTGTACACTTGTAAGCAGATATATATTGTCTTCATTCTGCTATGACCAGTCAGCATGGAGCGAACGTAGGGAGCCGTGCCCGCCCATCAAGATGCTTGCGATTTCCCAAGTGAGGGCCGGAGTTCTAAAAATAAACTATATTCTTTTTATTTTATTTTTGCATAAAAGCTACTTTTGTGTTTGAAATACAAGTCTTGTGTTGCTTATCACCAAGATATAAACATTTAAAGAAAAAAATATTTTTGTTTGAATGATGGCCACCATATTGCAACAAGTGAAACTGCAATTTTTTGAATGGCAATCAGTAAAGGGGTACGTAATTGTAAACAATGAGAGCCATGGACAGGGCAATAACACTTGTGTGTTATAGTGTTAAACAAGCTGTCGCTTAAAATGTGAGAAAACTGCAATAAGTGGTGACCAAAATGTATTTGGACACGTTCACATATGCAGTACCCACAATGACTTGTAAAAATATAAAATGCCCAATATTTTATGGATAAAGGGCTTGTCTCTCACTAAGTTACGCTTTGTATCGATGACCTCTTTGGAGAAGAAAACATTAGCATGAAATCCCTAATATTTTGGCGATTATTCTGACATACTTTCAAAGGTTGAAGTGAGCATCAGTAGCAATGGCATCATCAATTTTTGTGTCAACTGCGATTTTCTTCCATTTTCTTTTCCATTTTTATTTTCATTTCTGCTGTAGTCAAAGAGACATGTCAGTGCCTTATTGGATGTGTCCATTGTATTTGCCATAAAATCGGCAAATAATATTTGTAAAATTCATTCAAATGACAATGCAATGATTTTGTATTAATTCGATTAGTTCTGACTTGATGATACATCTCCGAGAATCAAATGAAACAAGAATCTTCACAAAAAGCTTCACTCTGCCACATCTGATATGGCTACGGCATTGCCGACTCTGTATATGTATTATAATTGTTTTCTATTTTAATACTTGCCAGCGGTTGTCACAAATGGTGCCATTCAAGACGATTAACTCGAAGTGCTCTGAGAATATACTCAAACACAATTTCTGGGAACATGTGGCTTGATGGTCAAATGTTATGTGGCACCTGCCGTATTCTACAGGGCACATCTGACATCAGGTTAGCAGACCTCATATTTATTCAGTTTCAGTTTACCTGATAGGACGACCAAACACCTTTGTGTTCTCTTCGCAGCGTCTCAGCCCCTCCTCATTGATAGATAGCACCTAAAAAGATGATATAAGACATTTATAGTGACATTTCAACAATTTAGCAAGTCCACGACAGAGATTTCCACTGTGTACATTTAAAGCACACTCTCTGTATGTTAACTGTATGTATGTCTCCAAGATACTAGACATGAATTATCTGACCTGCAATATGAATGGTTTACATCAACATGTAAACAATAAAGAGGACATAACTACTGTGCATACATGACGAAGCAGCGATTCTTCTCCAAGAGCTCGGACCAGTCCTTTGGTATCCATCTGGCCAAGTCTCAGGACATACAAAGGCCGACCATCTAGAAGATAAAACACAGAATAATAAACATTCAAAAGATTCACAAATATATTACATACATATATTAAACTGCTGAGGACTTTATCTTATCTTATCTTATTCTAGCCACCTGCTCTTCTGACAAGGAAAATACTTCGTTCCTACTTATTCTAACTATTTAAACATTTTAAGAAGTAGGTCTACAAAAATACTTTGAATAGAATATGAGAGCATGGAAAAAGACAAGAACATGTTCATGTTAGTGTGACAAACAGTCATAAAAAATGTATGCAAGTTGAGGTCGCTTGTGTTGTGATTGGCCATAGGTCATCGTGTAACTTGAGATGGAAGGAAACCCGAGAGCAAAGATCACCAACTTGTCTAGCTTTGCAAGAATCACCAAAATAAATCATGTATGCCGAAACATAAAGCCATTGGAACAACCACTCTGTGTATACTGATCGTCGATATTTTAACCTGCCTCGATCATGGTGGTGCCAGCCCCCTGTGTAATAGTCCTGAAGCACTTGTGGTGAACTCCATGTTTCAAGAAGATAGTCTACTTGGTGTTGCTTCCTCCAGGTCAGTGATTGGCACAAAACTTCACGAGCCTTATCCATGTTGAAATCCCTGGCCCGCAAAAATCGCAGGATGTGTTCATCCTTGGGAATCTGAAATAAAGACAGTAAGTAGCCCAAAAATGTTTAAATAAAGGATCAAAATGTGAAATTACACCACTGTTTTCTGAATAATAGGGCCTTACCAATAAGGATTTTTTGAGACCGATCCCAAATTTTGGCAAAAAAAAATAAAAAATACACGTTACAAATCCATTCATTTTCTGACCCGCCGTATCCTCACATGGGGAGCAGGGACTGCCGGAGCCAATCCCAGCTGTCTTTGGGCATTAGGAGGGGGACACCCTCAACCAATTGCCAAACAATCACAGGGCACACATCGACAAATAACCATCCACACACTGTCGGATGAATTAAATTATTAATATAGACATAACATTCATGCACACATAGTGCAAAAAAAACGCTGCTGAAGTTCAATGATTATCAATTATACACAAATGTCAACTATTTGTGAGCCAGCCCGGTCCCTTTTCCTTGCAAATAGCAGTGTTCAACTGTAAATGAATGAACAAAAAAATAAAAACATTTCCCATTTATTTGCCAGAATGACACAATTGAGTGACACAATTGAATTAAAGGACAACCGACGTCTCCCAACATGGTGTGTCCATAATTTGTAAAATGGCTTCAAATGACTTCTACTGAGCGTATTTTACAAAGATTCCACCGCATATAGCTATATTTTACATTTTAAGACTCGCGCTGAATATTCCGGAAGTCTTGTTTTTGAGTTTGTGACGAGTCCTCACCCTACGTCACTGAAGGAACGGCCCTGACCGAAAAAAGGACACATTGTAGCAGTCCTTCCATCACGTCAATGCATTTTGCTGTACTTGTTTGGTCTGAAAACTTTGTGTTGCACCAAAAAGAGGCAGAAGAGGGCTTCTTTATCTCTTCTCCCTGTAGCATCACGCTTGCACTTGGATCCCTCTCATTCACACACATATATTCCGTCTTGCTGCGACTGATCTTCATTCCTCTCCTTTCCAGGGCATATCTCCACAGCTCTAGTTTCTCCGCCACCTGTTCCCTGTTCTCGCTACAGATCACAATGTCATCTGCAAACATCATGGTCCAAGGAGATTCTTGTCTAACATCGTCTGTCAGCCTGTCCATCACCATAGCAAACAAGAAGGGGCTCAGAGCTGACCCTTGGTGGAGTCCCACCTCCACCTTGAATTCCTCAGTCACACCGACAGCACACCTCACAACTGTCTTACAGTCGTGATACATGTCTTGCACCGCTCTGACATACTTTTCCGTCACTCCAGACTTCCTCATGCAATGCCACAGCTCTTCTCTGGGCACCCTGTCATACACTTTCTCCAGATCTACAAAGACACAATGCAATTCCTTCTGACCTTCTTTGTACTTCTCTATCAGCATTCTTAAAGCAAACACTGCATCTGTCGTACTCTTTTTTTTGGCATGAAGCCATACTGCTGCTCACTTCATCCCTGCTAATGCTTGCTACGTCTTCTACTCTTTGTTCCTTCTCATTTTCCTCATTCATCAATTCTTCAAAGTACTCTTTCCATCTGGCCATCACACTGTCACCTGTCAATACATTGCCATCTCTATCCTTAATTACCCGAACCTGCTGCAGGTCCTTACCATCTTTGTCTCTCTGTCTCGCCAGCCTGTAAAGATCAGTCTCACCTTCCTTGCTGTCCAGCCGAGCATACAAGTCATCATAGGCCTCTTGTTTGGCCTTTGCCACCTTTACTTTAACCGTGCACTGCATCTCCTTGTACTGCTGTCCTCTCAGTGTCCCACTTCTTCTTTGCTAACCTCTTTCTCTGTATACACTCCTGCACCTCCCCATTCCACCACCAAGCCTCCTTATCTACCTTTCTTCCACTCGATACACCAAGTACTTTCCGACCTGTGTCTCTGATTATGTTCGCTGTAGTTTGCCAGTCCTCTTGCCCACCCAGTGCTTGTCTTACCTCCTTCCTAAATGTCATGCAACACTCTTCCTTTTTCAACTTCCACCATTTTGTCCTCACTTCAGCCTTTGGTTTCTTCATCTTCCTCACTGCCAGCATCATCCTACACACCACCAACCTATGCTGTCTGGCTACACTCTCACCAACCACTACTTTGCAGTCACTGACTTCCTTTAGATGGTGCCGTTGACACAAAATGTAGTCTACCTGTGTACTTCTGCCTCCACTCTTATAGGTCACCCTATGTTCCTGTTTCTTCTGGAAGAAAGTATTCACAATAGCCATTTCCATTCTCTTAGCAAAGTCAACCACCATCTGTCCTTCAGCGTTCCTCATCTGGAGTCCAAACCTGCCCATCACCTCCTCATCATCTTTGTTTCCTGCGCCAACATGTCCATTGAAGTCTCCACCAATTACAACCCTCTCACTTCTCGGGATGTTCTGTTTGACTTCATCAAAGTCCAACCAAAATTTATCCTTCTCCGCCAGCTCACATCCTACTTGTGGGGCATACCCACAAACAACATTGAACATCAGACCTTCAATTTCTAGCTTCAGACTCATCATTCTATCTGATACTCTTTTTACTTCTAAGACATTCCTAACAAACTCCTCTTTTAAGATAACCCCAACTCCATTTCTCTTTCTGTCTTCACCATGATAGAACAACTTAAACCCTGACCCTAAGCTTCTAGCCTTGCTCCCTTTCCACCTGGTCTCCTGGACACACAGTATGTCTACCTTCCTTCTCTGCATCATGTCAACCAGCTCTCTACCTTTACCTGTCAATGTTCCTACATTCAAAGTTCCTACTCTTAGTTCTATACCCTTGGTGTTCCATTTCTCTCTTTTCCTCCGGGCACACATCCCTCCTCTCCTTCATCGACCAACAGTAGTCCATTTTCCACTGGCACCCTGAAGGTCAACAGTAGCAAAGGCGGCCGTTGTTAACCCGGGCCTCGACCGATCCGGTATGAGATTCATAGGTTTGATTCGCATATTTGTTTTGGCAAAGTTTTTTTTACGTCGGATGCCCTTCCTGACACAACCCTCTGTATTTATCCGGGCTTGGGACCGGCACAATAAGACACTGGCTTGTGCCCCCTTGTGGCTACATTGATACATTTCCCCCCCTATTGTCTAAAAATGGCACGGAAAAAATATTTTAATCGATTGCAAACATGTATGCTTTCCTCTTCAGAACTATTTGAATCATATTCATAACTGGATGAGTAACAAGAAAGCATATTCTCCGAATCGGAAGCCATTGTTTTGATTCTCCAGCGAGGCAAGACGTCCTAGGGTGACACCATGAAGAAGGGGGCGGGACCTTCTGAAACTGGCCACTTCCGGGTTCATTTTTTTTGCAGATTTTGGACACTTTAAGTCATTTTTATTGGTGTTTTGCATATGACTAAAAATATCAGCCTGCGTGTTTTGGGTATTTTAGATGCTATAAAACGTTTTTCTGATGTCAGTTAGGAAACAAAAAAGTGATGTCGGCTGTCCTTTAAGGTAGTTCAAAGGGTGTTAATATTGATCTGTGCGTTTGTTGCCAGTAGTTAAATATGTGTGATATTTATGTTGGACTGTTTTTTATTTTTAATTTTCATTTATTGAAAGAGGCGGCCCGGTAGTCGAGTGGTTAGCACACCGGCTGCACAGTGCAGAGGTCGCCGGTTCGCGTCCCGGTCCGGCCTCCCTGTGTGGAGTTTGCATGTTCTCCCCGGACCCGCGTGGGTTTTCTCCGGGTCCTCCGGTTTCCTCCCACACTCCAAAAACATGCATGGCAGGCAGATTGACCACTCCAAATTGTCCCGAGGTGTGAGTGTGAGAGTGACTGTTGTATGTCTTTGTGTGCCCTGCGATTGGCTGGCAACCAATTCAGGGTGTCCCCCGCCTCGTGCCCAAAGACAGCTGAGATAGGCTCCAGCAACCCCCGCGACCCTAATGAGGAATAAGCGGTACGGAAAATGAGATGAGAGAGATATATTGAAAGAAACTGAATCATGTAAAATTATGAATAAAATAGTTGCATATGGGTGAATACTTTGCACGACTTGCTCTGCTCACTTCAGCATTGATCTTATCAATCTTATGTTGATAATTTAGACCAGTTCAGGGTGTACCCACCTACTGCCGGAAGACAACAGGGATATGCTACAGCACGCCTCGACTCTTGTGAAGATAAGTGATTTGGATAATGGATCGATGGAGATTTAAGGATATATAGCTTAGGTATAGAATTATGTGTAATAATTAATGAGGTAGCATTACTTATGTTCACTGCTGTGAATAGTTAGAGTACATAAAGGTAAGAATAATCATTAACTATAAGCCACTTGGCTAATTTTTGAAGGGCCATAATTGTCAGAATTAATCAGATTAGAAACAAATATTTTAAAATGGCTGGTCGGACTTCTGCTAAAACAAAGACTGCGAAGCTGCATGTTACCTTTCCCTTGTGGGTCTCCTGTAGCCATTTACGAAGCCTGATGAGACAGCTCTCCTGCATTGGTGTAAGATCACCAAGGTAACGTTTGATATAATCAGCATCCAGTTTATCTGTAAACACACAACAAAACACACAAATCAAAGCTCAAATTGACATGACTTGTGTCATTACAGCTCACAGAAACTCCAATGAATTATTTGGAATAGGCAGCCACTCATTTTGCAATTATCAGCCATACAGACCTTCCGGTGTGCCAGCCAGTATCTCAGTTAAATCTGCCTGAAGGCCAGCGCTGTCCGGTTTAGCATCCTGAGAGCTGCTGTCGTCCGTAGCATCAATCATCAGTGGGATGGGAACAACTGTTGTGACACGGACTTTGGGATCAGGAGTTGGGCTAGTAAAGAGACTGGTCGGTCTAGTGGGAGGCAGGGGAAGAGAGGTTGGACTCCATCGAGGCACTTGAGTAATCCCCTCATCTTCCAGCTCCTTTAGGTAGTACTCTATGATTTCTTTTCCCTGAGATTAGATTTGAAGTTAGGGTTAACAACAAAAAGAGGAACAATGAAATTATGAAATTGTCTTCTCTGAGGACTAATGAGTCTTTTTATGTGCTCTATACATTATTCATATGAGGATGGGTGGATTAAATTCATTAAGCAATTCAAATTACTTTATAATGTAGGCTAAAAGAAAGACTGTAGATGGATTTTTTTTAAGTCAGTCTTCTATGGACATACTGGGACCATGGGCATATCTCCCACAGAGTTATATTCAAGCACATTTATATATTCTCACTGAAGATTTCCTGCATCAATGTGCCAAGAATTTACCGAACTTTATTCTGAAAAAAAAAAACAACAACACACAAACACCTTTTTGATGCTGCTAGCATATTGCTTCATTGCAATCTTTTCCACTGTGCTCTCAAAGCCAAAGAAAGACTTTATGTCCAGACTAGCTGACTGCTCAAAACACGTCCAGTCTTCATTCTCAGGGTGGACCTGGAAAAAGTGAGAGCATACTGTATCATGCTGTACACGTGAGCAAAAGGGGGCTTTGCTACCATTGTAAGAATGAATCATTTGGCTTTACTAGAACATGCTGCACTAAGGGAAATGTGTGCACTGCATTGAAGTTGAAGTGTGCTTGTGTCAGCCCATCTATGGAAAATTAGCCAGCACTTTACAAGTGAAAAGTTCAAAGGTTTAAATAAAGATCAAATAAATGTGACTGTACTCAGGTAAACTAATGGGAGAGAAAAGAGACACTGAACCATAATTAGAATCACTGTCCTAAGAAAATAATTAAATACTTTCATTATACTGGGATTTCAGCATGTTTCTGATAGCTTTAAGTCTATACTAGTTAATATTATGATATGTTTGTGCCACTGAATCCAGGATAGCAGAAAGACAAGGGGGCCAGCGAAAGACACTGTGCTGTATCTCCTTTGGCAACGAAAACATTTCCGCTTTAGCCGGATGCATTAGTGTTGCCTAATTAATCTGTCTAGCTGAGTTAAAGTTAGTACTGTGTTATAAGAACCAGTGTGCAGCCTTGGAGCGAAAATTACAGCCCTGAATAAGTGGGAACTAATATAATGTGCTTAAGCTCTAACTTTCTTTCACTCTTGAGTGTCCTTCATAAGAAAACGGAGGATGACGGCACAAATACTTGTTTCAAATCACAACTGCACAGCTTCAAGCAGGGATCAAGTGGAAATTATGAAAAGACATTTCTAAAAGGCATAAAATCTGTATACAGTTACGAGGGCAAGATACAGTATACTATACACTAATATGTGCAGGAGCACACATATTTACCGAATAGCAGCAAATCTCATGGATGATGACCCTGTTGGAAAAAGTCTCATTATGTGATTCTATGTTAAGTGTCCGCTCCTTTCGGTTAAGTGTGTTTTTCTGGATGAAGTAGACATAGTCCACACCAGCAATCTGCAAATCAGACAAAAATGTTCATGAGAGTCATAGCTATGGAAAACTTGCCAATAAGTAGAATGACATCCAGGATCTGAGCATTCTATCTTCACTAGCAGTGTTGGTGTGCTGGAGTCCATTCCAGCCATCTTAGAGCAGGAGGTGGGCTCGACAGTGACCGGTACATAAAATGTTTGCAAGATGACCTTATAACAACAGTCCACTGAAGTTAGGGTGCCAATATGCGGTAGCGTGATCAGTAGATTACCCGTTTGAGAAGGCGCGGAGCGTCCACATCCAGGGCACAACGCCTCTCAATCCTATGTGTGGATCTATCCTCACTTGTCTCTTCATCGACCACATCACTTGCCACAAACATGGGGATAAGGTGACATGTGGGGAACCGGCGCTCATAGGCCTGGAAGAGGAAAGAGGTGTTGTGCATGTTCATCAAATGCTGAGCAAGAGAGTGTATTACCGACATAGGGTCGAAACCAGACCTGGCCAACCCGCGGCTCTTTGGCTGATTTCATGCGGCTCTTAAGAGGCTTTCACATGACAAGCGTCAAAAATGTTTGGCGCTGGCGCTGCCATTCATTCCCTATGTATCGTATTTTTACTACCATAGGGCGCACTGCACATTTTGGAGAAATTTTTAGACTTTTAAGTGCACCTTAAAGGACAACTGACGTCTCCGGACAAGTTGTGTCCATAATTTGTAAAATGGCTTCAAATGACTTCTACTGAGCGTATTTTAATAAGATTCCACCGCATATAGCTATATTTTACGTTTTAAGACTTGCGCTGAATATTCAGGAAGTCTTGTTTTTGAGTTGGCGACGAGTCCGTACGTGACGTCACGGAAGGAACGCCCCTGACCGAAAAAAGACGCATTGTAGCGGTCCTTCCATTACGTCAATGTATTTTGCTGTACTTTTTTGGTCTGGGGACCTCGTGTTGCACCCAAAAGGTGCCAGAAGAGGGCGTTCAAGCTCCATATAAGGAATTTATCAGCCTGTGGAAACGGAGGTGGCCACAGGAGGTCGCCATTTTGTGCCTCTTTTTCGGTGAGAGATTTCTCCTCAATATTGCCTCATAATGGCACGGAATAAATTCTTTAATCGATTGCAAACATGTATGCTTTCCTCTTCAGCAATATTTGAATCATATCCATAACTGAATGTGAAACAAGAAAGCATATTCTCCGAATCTGAAGCCATTGTTTTGCCAGCAATGCAAGACGTCTTGGCGTGACGTCACGAACTGGGGGCGGGACTTTCTGAAAATGCCCAATTCGCAGCTCATTTTTTTGCAGATTTTGGACACTTTAAGTCGTTTTTATTTGTGTTTTGCATTTGAATAAAAATATCACACTGCGTGTTTTGGGTATTTTAGATGCTATAAAACATTTTTCTGATGTCAGTTAACAAACAAAAAAGTGACGTCGGTTGTCCTTTAAAGTTGTGAAAATACAGTAGCAAGCTGACCAGGTGACGTCAAGTGCATGAGATCAAAAACAATCATTTGAGTCGTAAACAATTTTTGTCAAGTTTAATCTCAAAATGGCAGGGAAAAAATGCACAGCAAAACGAAAATATGAATGGATGGGGTGATGTTCATGTGTGCCCATGTGTATGATGTGGCTCTTTACAGTAACATGGTAAAAAATGTGGCTCTTAGTCTCTGACTGGTTGGCCACTGCTGGTCAAAACCTTGCAACTACACCCAAAATAGTCTATTTTCAGGAGCCTCCAAAAATAAGTTTGTTTGACCATTAAGATTGCAGAGGGGTCAATATTTTGTACAATATAACGTGTCAATATCCACGTGTTTGAATTGTTCAAAGGTACAGAAATATTTCTTTCCATGCAGGGGCCGGGGGAATGACGGGCTGAAAATTGACCAAGTTGTGATTTATGATGTTTCAACCCCATGTAGGTGTTATGGAATACCATCCATCCATTTTCTAATGCGCTTATCCTCATGAGGGTCGCATGCATGCTGGAGCCGATCACAGGGCAGTAGGCAGAGGACAGCCTGAACTGGTTGCCAGCCCATCGCAGGGCACACAGAAACGAACAACAGTTTGTGCTCACAGTCACACCTTGGGACAATTTAGAGTTTCATTGATGTGCCACGGATGTTTTTTGGAATGTGGGAGAAAATTGGAGTACCGGGTAAAAAAAAAACAATGCAGGCACAGGGATTACGGGCATTATAAGGTCGTGCATACTTTACGCTTGTCTTATTGTGTTTCAAGTTGTGAAAAATGGGGCAGGCAGCTTTATGGCCGGGCAGGCCATTTTTCAGAGTTGTCTGTCCTGTTGTCCGCTAACTTTTTGTCATGACTTTCAGACACTGTTTTTACTATAATTTGGACAAATTTGGCGGGCCGGATTAAAAAGCCTAAGTATGTGGGCCCGCGGGCCGTAGTTTGCCCATGCCTGGATTAACCAGTCGACCACCATTATGTCATACTGAAAATTGTATTGATGATTTACACGCATGGATCATTTCACTGAATATATACTGTTTTTTGAGGCATCAAATGTAACCGAATTACTGTATTCAACAAACCTGTATGAGTATGCAATATCAGACATGTTAAAACACCTTAAGTCCCTTTTCAGAGTCAATATTTTCATAGTGCACACAGGCATGCATGAACAAACACAAACAGGCATAGACGCACATATGAAGGGTTGAGCAATTTCAGATGTTTTGTGGTCGACGCTTAGGAGAGGAATATAAAACCAATCATGTTGATTTAAATTAATCGACAACAATACAAACGATTAAATGAGTGAATGATTGAATGAATGAATGAATGAATGAATGAATGAATGAATGAATGAATGAACGAACGAACGGCCCACGGGACAACTCCACTTTGAATTTCCAATTGTGGATGCAAGAAAGGGATTTTCTACTATTCTCTCTGAAAATACAAATTTGCTTATGCGTGCTTTGCACAGCCGTTCTAAACAAATAGGTAACTGATGTGTGCTGGAATTGTGAAGTGAGTGCCTGTGAGGGCTATAAACTATTGTCAGTAGTATTCTCAGTAGAGGCACTGACTGCATCAGCAGTCCTCCACCTTTTTCCACCTAGGGTGGGTTCACTGCAACCATTCGTTGATGATGAGAATCAATTGCTGGTCAGGACGTATATGCGGCACGAGAAACACTCTACTCTTCCGAAAAAGGTTTATTGTCGGACTTTGAAAAATACAACTGAGCCCTGCTATTCACGGGGAATAGGGCCGATGCTAGCCTACACATCGAAAATGGACGTATAATTGACGGCCATCAAAATACATTGGACGATTAAGTGTCTGATTCACCAGTCATCTTTTTTCAGCAAAAAAATCTGACTCAACAAACAATGGAATAAGATAAATCGCTGTCAATCCGTTCCTAGTTTGAAGTCACACAAAGCTGGAGCTTGAATATAGCATGGATTTGAGGTTGGAAAGACAACAGCCGTTTGTCTGAACAAATGCAACAAAAGAGTCTTTCATCTCGGCATGACAAGCCACCCACTTCTCTTCTCGCAGAGATGTCAATGCAGTCCAAATTCATTTCAAAAAAAGAAAAAAAAAACACAATGAGAGAAAAAAGGTATACAAGAAAAACGTGCAGCATCAAAGTATTACGTCCCAATTTTTTGATGAGCCATTTAGCTCGACCTGCCATTTTATTTGTTTGTATTATGCATGCAGTGTGGTTTGACACCATGAAACAACAACCACAATAACAAATATACAGTATAAGAATTATGAGTAAATATTATCCTATTACTTTACACAGCTTTACATTAAATATCATAGCCATTACATTTTGCAGGAGACCATATTGACTGGTCTGTTAGGTTCAACAGGAGCGCTGAGTGATTTGGGAATGAGCATGGCAGTTTGGTAGTTATGTGTACAAAGATGTAGCCTGGCTGCATGATTATGCAATTTATATGGCTGTGTGATTATGCAATGTAAATGCATAATGTAAATGTTTAGCTAAAAAATGTAATTCTTTCAAATGTTTGGATCCTGTGGTTTCTGCCAAGAGCAGGGTCAGAGCGACTATGTGTCGAACATCTGCATCTGTAGAACTAAGTAACCACGCCACAGCATTTCTGCCGAGTGCTCATGTGTGATAAATGACAAGAGTACAGATAACATATACTGCGTATATGTATCACCTCGACATCATGTTCACTGGCCATAGTTCTGATCAACCATTCCAGTTCTGTGCAATAGGATGGCTGTACAGTCACAAGTATCGAGCCAACCATGACTTTTAAAGTTGTTTCCCAATCAGTGCTTTGGAGGATAACTTACAAAGATATATGATGTACAATATGCCTGTGTGGGTTCATTTGCGTAAATCTAGTGAACTTTTGCATGTACAATAACAGCTAATTTCCAACACTGGAAAAGCCTACTTCAGCAATGCTGGAAATAATTTCCGAAGAGCATGAGTGCTTTCTTCTTATTTTTTATGTCAGAATTTAGAGTAACTACTCAATAACGATTATCTATTTAAAAACAAGCTATGAAAAAAAACACAGACATTTAAAAGTCTATATCCTGTTCAATAGATCTAAACTGGCACAGAATTAAGCATGACTGCAGTGCAAAGGGAGAGTGTGACTTTCATGAGAAGTGGAATCCGCTTCCAGCAGAGTGAAACAGAAAGGGGGAAGGGAGCTGCATGGGCAGCATCTTGCAGAAGGAAAAAAAGTGAATGAGTGTCCTGTGATCAGTGAATGAAATCAGCTGCAGAACCGCCATTGGCTCCAATGAGTCACATGACCTTGCTGTTACAAGCAGCACACAGCATGATGGTAAGCTTCTCCCTCTCTGAGGAGAATCTTGACAAATTTATTTTGTACGCAATAATCGACCAGAAGAAACATATCAGCATAAAACCAAACTGTTGTGAGATAAAAGACGGTATTTAAAATAATATGTGGACAGTTGCCAAATTTACAAAGCACATTTAAATACAGTAAAGTCTCGTTATATCGATATCGGATATATCGATAGTCCCGGTTATATCGATACTATTTCGATGCACGCACAGAGAAAATTACATGCAAACAGGGTCGGATATATCGATAGTCCCGGTTATATCGATATTTTTTTGGACTCCCTTGAATATCGATATAACGAGACTTTACTGTACTGTATGTTCAAATAGCACAAGTGGGAAGAGAAAAAAAATAGTTTGTTTTCATTGCTAGTCTGTCATGTACATGTCCATCACAAAGCAGGTGTGGATGATTGTGACTGCATTCTAAAATTCTGTTTCAGGTGGATGAAACAGATGAAAGCAGGACTAAATCATACTATAACATTGTGTGGTTATAATCCCAAAATTGTTTCACTCAACATTCGCATTCCACACTAATTTGCACTAGTCAGTCGGGGACAAACAGCCCAGCAGGTCACACAACGCAAATGCAATAAAACAGAGTAAGGCACAGGATAATTTACCAGCACAAGAGTGGGCTGCAGAAGTCTCATCCAGACATGGAAAGAAAGTGGGTCAGCACACTATTTAGGGAAAAGGGGGACAACAGGATGCGCGAAGTAAAGGAACAAGGGCTCAGTGGGAAACACAGGACAATTTGTTGCCGGTAGAATATTTAGAACAGTGTGCTTTGGATGACCCCACCACCATACACACAGTTAAGAGAGGGGAAAGAAAATCATCTAAACGGAGATCCAAAAGCATTTCAACTGAATTTACTGGGTATGTATTCCAAAGTGCAGACATAATTGAGTTAAAGTTTAGAGACAAGGAGAATTTACATCTATTGGGGTTCACATGGATTCTCATTTTCATATTTTGCTTCTGCATACCACAGTGACAAAAACTAGACTCTGTACATTGCTGTAAAAAATGCTTTATTTGGAAAAAATGTTTCATGCATTTATGTGTAAAGCGTAAACAGACCTTATGTAAAATCATGACGTGAGCAACCCAGACAAGGTCAACAGGTTACATGTTTCAATGTAGAATCTTTTCTAAATCCATCATTTGGATTGATCGCTATTTTGGTAAAGAGTATGAACTGCAAGTTTGGGTTAGTTCTTGTGTTTTAATTTAATAGATACTCTTCTTTTCATGATTATTTAAGTAATTACTTTTCATGGACATGTTCCAAAAGCTCTGGGTCTAAAACGAAAGCACAATGTGTACAGCTTTTTGACATTCCAATAGGACACCCCAGGGAAAAGCCTCAAGCAGATGATAATAGCAGGAGCAGCAAAAATATTTCCTGTTATTGAAACAAGGAAGTCAACTTCAGGGACTGTTGCAACTGAAGGTAGTGAAAGCAAGTGTTGTAGTTTTAAATGCATCTTATATAACACATATGGTGATTTATGGTGTTATATTGTGTGCTATTGTCGAAGGTACGGTGTGACGCAAATGTACCCCCTTTGACAAATCATAAGACAATTGATTCAATAAATCGTCAACGAATAGTTTCTCATGATAGGTGAGTCTTTTGTATGAACCCGTATCGGTACTTTTGAACTGCAAGTGTGACTGATTACAGGTGAAATATTCAATGCGACAGTTGCTTATTTGTTTTATATTTTGGTCCAAACTATTCAGAGAAGTGCTGTGTATGCGTGTGCAATTACAAAAGCTGTCAGGCAGAATCTGCAATCTCTCAAATGCTTTACATGGCGATTACCCAGAAATAATTTTGGAAGTAAGTCATAAGTAGCCCTTGTGGAACGCTGTTTACGGGCTGCAATCCAAACAAACTTATGTAACAGCACTTAAAGCCAGACTTGTGTTGGCCAGAGGTTGCAATGCTTCAACAGCACCTGTCAGTGTGCAATGCCGACCCTCAAGGACTATATTGCGCAAACTGTAAACTGTCGAGGTCATAACAGAAGAATTAAGAACATTGCTAAAGTGACTTTGTATTTCTTACATTTTTTCTCAAATCAAATGGAGAGAGTATACCAAATTAATCAAATCCAAATGTCAAATATAATCACCCAGAAACCCAAAGAAATAAGTCAATATCTGCTTTCTAGAGCCTCTGAGGCCAACCAAATGTGAAATAATTATGATCCAAATTAAAAACATGGTCATTTTGTACATCAATTAGAGCCAGAAATACGATTCAACTTCAGCTGATAAATTGTGTAAATCTTTATAATACCTACCTGCACCCTTATGTGTGTGCTGTGTGTGCGCGTGCGTGTGTGTGTGTGTTACTTCTGTCCTCTATTAATAGATAGTTGTTTGCCCCCTGTGCTAAGGAGATTTAGTCTTACAGCATTCGCCTGCCTGCTGCTGGAGAGTGCCAAATAAAGCAGCGCCTGTCTGACACGACAAAGTCTTAAAAGAAAGACAGTAACGCCACGCTTAATAGAGGTGTAATTATTCCAATTAACAAAGCATGGATAACTGGATCAACAAGCGTCTGTCTCATGATATGAAAAATAAGGTGGGTAATGGAATGCACTGCATTCTGGGCAAGCACTGCATGATATTGGAAAAAATATCAAAATAGGATATGGCGGTTGAATGACGTGAAGTGATGTAGATGCCATGGCGATATTTAACATGTGCCCAAAGAAATAACATTATTAACTCATTCACTGCCAGACGTGCAAAAATGCGTCGCCTCCACTGCCAGGATTTTTGTCATTGTTACTTGAATTCTCGGACCCACAGAATATTGAGTTTTTGGACTACATAAACAGTCAATACAGCGTTAGAAACCTTATACCTGTCCTCTCTTCTTTACTCATAAGAAAAGAGTTAATTCCCAAATGATATGGGTCTGGAGTTATATGAGCTTGAAATTAGGGCCAATGTACAAAATACAATGCAATACATACATATTGGTTTATATAGCGCTTGAACAACAGCTGAAGCTGGAACAAAGAGGCTATGGCTAGCGCTTTATCGGCACCCAAGCATGAAAAAACAAAACCCGAACAAATTCGGGAATGGCGCTCTATGTCATATTTTCAATTCCCAAATAAATTTGTGAATGGCAGTGAATGAGTTAATATCTAAAATATAAGCACGGCAAACATAGGCACGGTGCATATATCCTTCGTTAATTAATTGTAAGTGCCCCGAGATACTGTTCTCCTTTTGTTGATGCATCATTCATATATTCAAGGGGTCTTGTTTTTGAGTTGATGAAGATGCCGGAAGTGACGTATCTTTAGGAACCCCCTGAAGCAGGTCTCCCGTGTTGTTGTTAGTTGACAGTGTGGATTGAGCGAGAAGGCAATACACAGGACATTTCAAGTGTATTTTTGGTACTATGTTCAGTCTGAAAACACAGTGTTGAGTGCGAAATTAGGAGGAAAACTACATAAATAACGTGATGGTGAATCATTGTGTGGCAGCCAATTACGGTAACAGGCATAAAGAAGGTGTAAATAGACACAAATTCCCAGCGGACAAGCTGCCCATTTGGGTGGAATGGAAAAGACAAGTCCAACGAATGAGGGCAGGGTGGAAGGCCACGAAGCATTCATTTGTTTGTAGTGCTCATTTTGAAGAAGATTGTTTCGACAGGAAAGTGTCCTCAACAACAGATGGAACAGGTGCGCTGCCTCCAACCAAAAGACCTGGCACAGCGTTTTCCAAACGGGAGAGGTCCAGGGTAAGTGTATTGATCTAGTCTAGAATTCTGAAATGTGCTTTGACTCATATACATACATATAGTTTGAATTTGTAGGCCTAGGTCTACAGTCCAGTAATAGTAATGCATGTTATAGTTTCTATCTAAATGCATGTCCTCTTCAATAAAATCGCGATTTGAGGCCCATGATTAAATTCTCGATTTTAAGTGAGTACAAATGTCTTATTATGAACTCCATTGCATAGAAGGCCATTCATACGTAAGTTCATAACTTTTCATCTTGAAAGTGTAAAGAACTTTTTGCATGCACAACCATTAAACAATCTACATTGATGTTGACATCTAGTAGCTTATTACTTGTTATTCAGGTCCTTATATGCCACATATCACCGAACTTGATGCTATATTGCTAATTCATGGAGCTTCATATACGCGTTATATATTTGTCGCTTGCATACGGCTCGAATTGATACTGAAGGACTTATTTATTCGTTTGCAAACATTTATGCTTTCCTCTTCACAACGATTTGAATTATATTCATAACTGGATGAGGAACAAGAAAGCATCTTCTCTGAATGTGAACTCTCTGAACCCATTGTTTTGATTCTGGAGTATGGCAGTTTGTGGACCAGGATCGCTGGATTCGCCCAGATGTTCCCAATGCGATGTCACGAACATGGCGGCACGACTCCTGGATCTCTCCAGGTTGTAGATGTAGTGGCAATTTTGGGCAACTTGAAGTAATTTTTATTGGTGTTTTGCGTTTGACTAAAAATATCAGCCTGCATGTTTTAGGTATTTTAGATGCTGTAAAACGTTTTCTGACGTCAGGCACCAAAAAAATTGTGTCTGTTGTCCTTTAAAGGACAACCGACAAGTTGTCCATAATTTGTAAAATCACTTCAAATGATTTCTACTGAGCATATTTTACAAAGATTGCACGGCATATAGCTATATTTTACGTTTTAAGACTCACGCTGAATATTTAGGAAGTCTTGTTTTTGAGTTGGTGACGATTCCTGACGTCACGTCACGGAAGGAACGCCCCTGACTGAGAAACGACACACTGTAGCAGTCCTTTCATCACGTCAATGCATTTTGCGGTACTTTGTTTGGTCTGAAAACTTCGTGTTGATCCGTGTTGATGGCGAAATTAGAAGGAAAACACCTTAAGGAAAAAATAACGCAATGGTGAATCGTTGTGTGTTGCACCGAACAACTATTTGATATTCGCTGACAAAAAATCCTAGGAGACAAATCAGCCCATTTCCACGGAGCTTTGTCGCCATCTTCTGCATTTTTTGGGTGTGACATTTCTCTCCAGAGTCTCCTCAAAATGACACAGAATAAATTATTTAATCGATTGCAAACATGTATGCTTTCCTCTTCAAAACTATTTGAATCATATTCATAACTGGATGAGTAACAAGAAAGCATCTTCTCCGAATCTGAAGCCATTGTTTTGATTCTCGAGCAAGGCAAGACATCTTGGCGTGACACCACGAGCAGGGGGGCGGGACGTTCTGAAACTGGCCATTTGCGGGTTCAATTTGAAGTAGTTTTTAGACACTTTAAATCATTTTTATTGGTGTTTTGCATTTGACTAAAAATATCCTGCGTGTTTCGGGTATTTTAGATGCTATAAAACGTTTTTCTGATGTCAGTTTGGAAATAAAAAAGGGGTGTCGGTTGTCCTTTAACAAGAGGCATGTCGACAAACGGCGAAAGCATAAGCAGTCATGGTGTGTTGCCTTTTTTTAACAGAATAATGACAAATAATATCATGGTATAATTTTATCATAATATAAAATGGTCTGAGGGATATCACATGGCACATGTTGATAACCATTCACTCACTTTTAAACCAAAGGGCAATTTAACATCTTAAAGTCACGTACAGTGAGACCTCAGCTTACGAACACCTTATCTTATGAACTTTTCATCTGACGAACGTGGAATTTCTGAAAATTAAACCTTGAAATATGCACTATTTTCATGATACACACCCACCACGGCTGGTGGAGTAATCTTCGGCGCAAGAACACCATAGCACACGACCTTCGGATCTGACGGAGTGATTTTCGACGGAAGCACACGACCGAACAGCGCTCCAGCCGGCACTACTTTCCACACCCCTCTCATTGAATGCACACGTCGATCGCCTCCTTGGAACTTTTTGCTGATAATTTTACTATTATGGGACCAAAAAAAACCACCACAGGCTCGTCTTGAGCCCAAGAAGACACAAAATAAAATCACCGTCGCTAAGAAGAAGGAGATAATTAAAAAACACGAACGAGGTGTGCGTTTGTGTGATTTAGTCGCCGAGCACGGCTATGCAAAGTCAACCATTGCTACCATTTTCCAGAACAGAGAAGCCATCAACGGTGCGTCTGTTGCAAAAGGTGTTTCCGTGCTCTCAAAGCGACGGTCTCGGGCAATCGAAGAAGTTGAAAAACTTCTGTTAATTTGGATTAACGTAAAGCAGCTATCCGGCGACAGCGTGAGTAAAGCTATTTTATGCGAGAAAGCACAGCTAATTCACGGCGATGCCATGCGCCAACCTGGAAGTTCGGCGCTTATTGAGGATTTTAAAGCCAGCAACGGATGGTTCGAGAACATTTGAGGGCGAGGAGGAGATGGCTGCAGCATCAAGTGAGCTCATAAAGGCAATGTTGGCAAAGTGGAATGATGTGCAGGCTTTTACCGAACAGTTTCATCCAGAAAAGACTGTGGCTATGACAATCATCAACATGATGAACGATAATGTGATGCCTCAGCTTTGTACCTTACAAGTCAGAAAGCAACAGGTGTCAATTAAGAGGTTTTTAATCAGCAAAAATGATGAGTCTCCAAAGAAGCAAAGAAGAGAAGCCACACCAGAGGTTAAGTTACCAACAGTCCTTATGGAAGGTGACTCTCCTTCCATAAGCCATCAACGACCATCAAAAAGGTAAATAAAACTTTATTTTACAGCACAATTTATTTCTTTAATTACAGTCCTCATGTAATGTGCCTCTCTTTCCAAACAGCAATTCCCTCTGACCTCCAACACCATTCCATCAAGCCATCAATGACCATCATAAAGGTAAATAAAACGACATTATTTTATAGCACGGTTTATTTATTTAATTACAGTCCTTAAGGAATGTGACTCTCTTTCCAAACAGCAATTACCTTTGACCTCGGACCTCCAACACCATTCCATCAAGCCATCAATGACCATCACAAATGTAAATAAAGTGACTTTATTATACAGTGCAGTGTATTTCTTTCATTACAATACAATAGCACATTTATTATACATAGAATAAGGTATGTTGTGTGTAGTTTTAAGGCTTATTTAGTTGAAAAGTATATTTTATGGAAACCCGGGAACGGATTATTCCCATTTTAATGTTTTCCTATGGGAAAAACATTTTTGTGATACACAATTTTTGGCTTACACAGTCTGTCTGGGAGCCAATTAAGTTCGTAAGGTGAGGTCTCACTGTATTATGCACGTTTTTGGAATGTGGGATTAATAATCATTTATGTATCTGGGATATGGCTGTAAATTGATCCTTGCATGTTGCAGTGGCAACCGCAGCATCTGTTGGTGGACACCAGCTGAAAGTAATGCCATCCCTATAGAGGAGTTGCTTCGGGCCCTTTTGGCCTTTGGTAATCCAGAGGCAGCTGATGTGTTGTCAGACTTTGGGCTGCATTGCCCGCAGTAAGCCAAATTTGTTTCCAGTAAGGGTTGCGCTTGATCAAGCCAGCCTCTGTCACCCATTCTGTTCAGAACCTTCATTGGCAGACTTTCCAGGCGCACTGATCAGGGTAGACCAGGGGTGGGCAAACTTTTTTACTCACGGGCCACAATGGGTTCTAAAATTTAACAAAGGGGCCGGACCAGGAGCATTTGGAGGGAGTGTTTGGGCCGGATCTAGGAAACCTAAAGCATTAAAGGACAACCGACGTCTCCGGACAAGTTGTGTCCATAATTTGTAAAATCGTTTCAAATGACTTCTACTGAGCGTATTTTACAAAGATTCCACCGCGTATTGCTATATTTTACGTTTTAAGACTCGCGCTGTATATTCCGGAAGTCTTGTTTTTGAGTTGGTGACGAGTCCTCACCCTACGTCACTGAAGGAATGCCCCTCACCGAGAAAGGACATACCTTGCACCACCTCAATGCATTTTGCGGTACTTTGTTTGGTCTGAAAACTTCGTGTTGATCCGTGTTGATGGCGAAATTAGAAGGAAAACACATAAATAACGCAATGGTGAATCGTTGTATGTTACACCGAGACAACTCTTTGATATTTGTTGACAAAAATTCCAAGGTGAAGAATAAAACTATTTTCAATGGAGCTCTGCCGCCATCTTCTGCATTTGCTGTGACACTACACATCAGTCTTGAGCCGTCAAAATGACCCTGAAGACCTTCTTTAATCGATTGCAAATATTTAGACTTTCTTCTTCAGAACTATTTGACTCATATTCATAACTGGATGTGTAAAAATAAAGCACATTCTCCGAATCTGAAGCCATTATTTTGATTCTCAAACAAGGCAAGATGTATTGGGGTGACGTCACGAATTGGGGGCGGGACTTTCTGAAAATGCCCAATTCGCAGCTCTTTTTTTTGCAGATTTTGGACACTTTTTCATTTTTATTGGTGTTTTGCATTTGACTAAAAATATCCGCCAGTATTTTAGATGTTATAAAACGTTTTTCTGATGTCAGTTAGGAAACAAAAAAGTGATGTCGGTTGTCCTTTAAATGTAGTGTGTGCAAAGCTCATCGCACAGTAAGAACACTACAACCCAATTTGTTAACTGTCTTTAAAATGTGAAAAATAGCCCTTATCAATTCATAAATTTGCCTCAAGGAATATGCAAGATATGGCATTTACATACTATTTTGCGGATATTGGGAGGAGGAAATGGAAATAGATTAAAATAACAGACGCACTGTGATTTATCAAGATTGCGTCTGTTTTTAATGTTTCAATCAAAGGTGCAAAGGTGCAAAGTTAAAGAAATCAACATTTATTGAAAAACTTTCAACATTCAAAACATATTATTACACAACCAAATACTCAAGCTCAATAATATCTACTTGTGTTAAACTCCGCAAAATCATGGATGAATTGTCCTGACCGCGCGCTCTACAAACTCGCCACGGACGCCCTCGCCTTCACGCACAACAGTACACGTGTATCGTTGCCAAGCACACAGACATAGGCTACCTGCAGGTGAAATTTGCATACTCAGCACAGCAGCCAATCAGAAGCCTGCTTCTTTCTTCCGGACTTTCGTAAGCGTTATAAGGTCGCGCATTTGCATATGATTTTCCAAAATAGATGCACAGAACCTCAGCCCAGAAGATTCGAAAGAAGCTAACAACATATGTGACGCTACAAAATGTAAATTTACATTAAACAGTGACAGTAAAGTGTACTTGACAGTTATGAAAGGCTTAGTGGCTTGTAGCAGGCAACGCAAACATTGAATGTGCACCATGACGACAAATGGCAACTGGAGCAAAAATTTCAGCCACGGATATTTATCGTAAATTAAGTAAGGTAACATTTGTGGTAGGTACAGCCTTGATTAAAATAAAAAAACTTAATACTTTGCGACAATGTTTTTTTTCTGATTACTGGTCTGATTGTGTTTCCAGTTGGGAAAAATGGGGCAGGCAGCTTTTCAGAGTTTTCTGCCCTGATGTCCGCTAACTTTTTGTCATGACTTTCAGACACTGTTTTCACTATAATTTGGATAAGTTCGGTGAGCCGGATTAAAAAGCCTAACGGACGGTATGTGGCCCGCGGGCCGTAGTTTGCCCACGCTGGGGTAGACAGTTCAAGGGATCCACACTGAAGGCGGTGCCCAGTATCGCCTGTTTTTAGCAGATGTGATTCTTGGCATTCATCAAACCCAGCTCCCCATAAGCTGCAGAAATTGAATGGATGGATGGAATTTGGCTGGTATACCTCATTATAGAAGCTGTGTTATTCAACGGCTTTCTTATAAGTGCATGCTTGCCAGTACAGTGTTACATAACACCGCATCAATAACATGCAATATTGATGTAAACAGGTGAGGGGGGAAAAAGACACTTACTGCCATCACCAGCTCAAAGGGATACTTGTACACCCTGACGGGTGACTGGTACTTCTGCACCATGTTTGGAATGGCAGTAACACCAACCACCTGAGAGACAGATTTGAAAAAGCAGAAAGAAACGATGATGTGAGGAATCCCAACAGCTGTAAAAACCATGTCATAATTATAGCTTCATGGCTTCATTTTGCAACAGAAGACCAACTGCAGTAAAGTCTCGTTATATCGATATTCAAGGGAGTCCGAAAAAATATCGATATAACCGGGACTATCGATATATCCGACCCTGTTTGCATGTAATTTTCTCCGTGCGTGCATAGAAATAGTATCGATATAACCGGGACTATCGATATATCCGATATCGATATAACGAGACTTTACTGTGTATAATTAACTCTAGGTGCTTTTTCGAAGAGTATTGGAATCCTATGTGTGTGCGCACGCATATGCGTGTGTGCAAGCGTGGTGCAGCCTAACAAGCTACAACATAGAAAAGAGGGGATGATCAGAGAGGGGAACAAGGATGCCACTGACCAAAGAATTCAGAATTGGCTGCGCGACAGAAAACAAACAACAGCATCACTGCAAACTAGAGTGAACAAGTTAAACCATGTACAGTGGAACCTCAAAGGCCCCAGAAGTCATAAAACTGATAAAATGCACTCTTAAGTAGAATTTCCATCTAAACTCAGTCATTCTATTTTTAATTGTCGGCATCTCTTCAGTCTTCTGTTATTTTTTTTTTCAAACTGCTACTTGCCGACAATTTCAGCAAACAAGTGGCATTCACCAATTTGTCACCAGGTTGATTAATATGAGTAACATGCAGAAAGCAAATGCATCAACATTTCTCGAATTGATTTGTATTGTAAAGCTGCTACACACAAAATAGAGTTGAGTTCCTGCACTTTTCAGAGTTAACATAATTCAAAGATGTTCAATAAATATCAGTGAAAATAACACTACAACATTATAGACTTGCAGGTTATACCCAAGCATGAGCGAGAGCTAATTATCTTAGGCTAAGAGCTATGCATTAAACTATTAGTCCATATTGAACTCAAGTGCTAACCCGCAGGGGAGATTTATTCAATGTTGTGAGTCACATCTTTCAGTGACATTTTCTAGACCTCTCCTTATATCCAGGTGAAGAATTTAGCAATTTTGCAAATACCGTAACTAGAACTTTTTGGAAAATACACATATAAAACAGCTTGTGTGACATGACTCAAGGCATACATATAATTTGGAGACTGGCTTTGTGAGTACCTAAAGTAAAATTAAGTGTGTTTACATTTTTTGGGTGAGTTACACCACATCAAATGTGATGGTAAACATTGAGCCACAATTTTCTGCAATTCAGTATAGCATAGCAATACAAAAGTGTATCTTTATGTTCTTATGTATTGTGACCCATGGTACATCCCAGAGGTTCCACTGCATGTCCAACTACAGCTACTGCACATGTCGCAAGACGGTATTCAATCTAAATCAGACAAAAAAGGCTTTTCAAAATTAATGCAAGAGAAAATGTAAACTGTTGAGGAAAGATTCTGAAGCATCCATGGCGCAAATAGGAAACTGTGGATACTTTTTGTGGAAATTAGGACTCAAAGCAAAAAGTGCGTGCATGCTAAATGTCATTTCAGGGAAGTGAAAAGAGTTCTTAGGATATTCGTGTTCTGCTTGTTCGGCAAGATGATACATGTTTGTTCGCTAATGCTGCGAGGGAGGCTGCAAGGGAGGCAGCCCCAGTCCTACTTAAGGATGGATCAGG